>NC_057800.1:70831402-70853423 GCF_018294505.1 Triticum aestivum
GGGGGGTGGGGGTGGGGGTGGGGTGTAACACCCACGATGCGTCTATATCTCCCACATGTCGAGGCACGACTTAGAGGCATAACCGCATGGTGGTTTAGTCGCAAGTGGGGTAATCTTCACACAATCCCATGTACTGAATAAGAAAGGGATAAAGAGTTGGATTACAATCACCACTTCACACAAATAACATGTTAAACATACATCATCCAGAGTACAATCAAGGTCCGACTATGGAACCAAAATAAAAGAAGGCAACCCCAAATGCTAGATCCCCGATCGTCCCAACTGGGCACCACTACTGATCAACCGTAAAAGACACAACACAACAATCAAGATCTTCATCGAGCTCCCACTTGAGTTCGGTAGCATTACCTGCACTGGTATCATCGGCACCTGCAACTGTTTGGAAGTATCTGTGAGTCACGAGGACTCAGCAATCTCACACCCGCGAGATCAAGACTACTTAAGATTATGGTAGGATAAGGTAATGAGGTGGAGCTGCAGCAAGCGCTAAGAAAATATGGTGGCTAACATACGCAAATAAGAGCGAGAAGAGAAGCAACGCAACGGTCGAGAAGCTAAAAGTGATCAAGAAGTGGTCCTGAAACTACTTACGTTCAAACATAACCCCAAAACCATGTTCACTTCCCGGACTCCGCCGGAAACAGACCATCACGGCCACACACACAGTTGATGCATTTTAATTAAGTTAAGTGTCAAGTTCTCTACAACCGGATATTAACAAATTCCCATCTGCCACATAACCGTGGGCACAGCTCTCGAAAGTTTATACCCTCCAGGGGTGTCCCAACTTAGCCCATCACAAGCTCTCATGGTCAACGAAGGATATTCCTTCTCCCGGGAAGACCCGGCCAGTCTCGGAATCCCGGTTACAAGACATTTTGACAATGGTAAAACAAGACCAGCAAAGCCGCCCGATGTGCCGACAATCCCGATAGGAGCTGCACATATCTCGTTCTCAGGGCACACCAGATAGGTCAAGCTACGAGTAAAACCAGCCCTCAAGTTGCCCCGAGGTGGCCCCGCAGGCTGCCCGGTTCGGACCAACACTTAGAGAAGCACCGGCCCGGGGGGGTTACAATAAAGATGACCCTCGGGTTGGCCGACCCAAGGAAAGGGTAATTTGTTGTTAGGCAAATGTAAAACCAAGGTTGGGCCTTGCTGGAGGAGTTTTATTCAAAGCGAACTGTCAAGGGGTTTCCATAACACCCAACCGCGTAAGGAACGCAAAATCAAGGAACATAACACCGGTATGACGAAAACTAGGGCGGCAAGAGTGGAACAAAACACCAGGCATAAGGCTGAGCCTTCCACCCTTTACCAAGTGTATAGATGCATTAATTAAATAAGAGTTATTGTGATATCCCAACATATCCATGTCCCAACATGGAACAAACTTCAGCTTCACCTGCAACTAGCAACGCTATAAGAGGGGTTGAGCAAAGCGGTAACATAGCCAAACAACGGTTTGCTAGGAAGGTGGGTTAGAGGCTTGACATGGCAATATGGGAGGCATGATATAACAAGTGGTAGGTAGCGCGACATAGCGATAGAACGAACAACTAGCAAGCAAAGATAGAAGTGATTTTGAGGGTATGGTCATCTTTCCTGAGATCCCCCAAGGAATAAGAACGAGTCCATGAAGAAGGCAAATGGATGTAGTCGAACGAATCCTCACAACTCCGGAACGAAACCGAAGCTAACGAGAGAAGCAACCCGGAAAGAAGCAAGCAACATAGTAAACAACCATCACATAAACATAACATGATGCACAACCAAGTATGATGCATGTCCGGTTTAAAGAGGCATGGCATGGCAAAATGCACAAACAATACTACAAATTAAGTGGAGCTCAATATGCAACAAGATGCATATTGACGGAATACCACATTCAATTATTTAGTTCTCTCTCGGTTATGTACCCAACAATATTAAATATTGTTAAATATGGCAAGAGGTGAAACATAAGTAAACTAACTATTTAGGCAAGTTTAAATGAGGCGGGAACAACAAGCAACAAGTCCTGAAAAATCCTCATGTGCATATTTTAGGTTTGGTACTGTTCTTCCCTAAACCATATTTTAGATTGGTCAAACATGCAAAGTAAGTACACCATGTTAATCTATGCATTTTTCTGCCCCATTTACATATAAAGATTATTTAAAATGGAGCTATGGTTATTTAGTTATGAATTAAATCATTTTAGCATGGCATTTAAGCAAATTTAATCAAAAAACATTTTTAACATTTTTAACATGGATGAAAGTTGCAAAATATGAAACTAGACAAAATTCTAAGCAAGTTACATGTTTAAAACATTTTAATTCGATGCACGGTTGATGAGTTATTAAATGCATGATCTAGAGGGGCTTTTCTGTAAAACTGTAATCTCCGGATAATTGCTAAAATCACAGGCTAAAAAAGGTATTATGCTGTAACAGGGGGTGGCTGGGTGCTCACCAAGGGCCAAGGCCCAGTCGGTGCAGCTGGCCGACTGAGGGGATGCGGGCAGGCCTTGGCGCGCCCTTGAGCTAGCAGGCCCGGTGAGGAGGAGGTGGCCCAGGTACGGGTGAACGCGAGTGACCGGGTGCGCCGACCTCTGTTCGACAGGAAGTAGAGCAACAATGGCAGCTGGCGGCGAACTTGGCACGACAGCGGCGATTGGGTCGACAAGAACCGGCCGGACGACGGGGATGGACGGATCCGAGGGCGGGGGTTCCAGATCCGGCGTCGGAGGTGGTCGGCGGCGCTCGGGGTGACCGCTCCGGCGAGAAGATCCCGGTGGCGGCGGCGTGCTCCTGTGGGCAGAGAGAGAGAGAGGCTTGGATGAGTGGGGAGGAGAGAAAGGAGAAGAAGGATGCGATGCGGGGCCCTAGCCTGACCTGGGGGCGGCGGCGAGGCCCTCCAGTGGCCGGTGTCGAGGTCGCCGGAGAGGCGTGACTGCAGGGGCTTGGATTGGGAGGAGCTCGAGCACGGGGGCTCGACCCGGGCCAAATGGGCTCAACGGGCCCCGTTCTGGGCCCTGCGGGCCTACAGGGAAGGAGAGAGGAGGATGGAGGCGGGGACAACAAGTGGCGGCGCCCGGTTGGCCGGGGCGCCGACTGGCCATTGGCAACGCGCCAAGTGGCGGCGGGGAGGTGGCTGCGCGCGGATTCTGAGGAGGGGGGAGGCTAGAGGTAGGGGAAGGGTAGGGTAGCTAGGGATGTCCAAAATAGGAAGGGGGAGGGCTATATATAGCAGTTTTAGCTAGGGTTTGGGTTTTAGGGGTGTTTTCGAACTGTATGATCGTAATCGTGTGGCTCTGGACAGAAGAGGAACTAGGTGGGCTGCAGGTGGGCTGGGAAGAGTGCGATGGGCTGAGAGGAGAGAAGAGAAGGCAGCCCGGCAACGGTTTCTGGAGACCGAAAACGTCCAACGTTTGACCGTCTATATTGTCGCTATAGTTATCCGTTGGGGCATCAAACGGACTCCGAATGCGATGAAACTTGGCAAGTGGTCTACCTACACTATAACAAGACCGCACGCCAACTCTCATCGCATTCCGAGAACATTTTTATGACACTTATAAAATACTATTTCAAACGTGCTGCGGGCACGTGCGAGTGTGCCTGGGCTCAGAACGGACAACGGAAGGAACGGGGAGACCCGGACGGATGCAAGTTTTGAAAACATGATGATACAATGCACATGATGACATGGCAAGATGCAACACGCAAGCGAATGGCAAGGTAACAACAACAAATAACTGGAAGACACCCGGCGCAACGGTCTTGGGGTGTTACAGGGGGGTGAACCATAGGGAGAAGGCCTGCCAGATTCAGATTTAAGGGAGAAGATGGAGGGCGGCGGGGATGGAGGAGACCTACCAGAGACGGGAGAGAAGGCGGAGGATGGCGAGAGATGAGCACCCACCCACGCTGCTTCTCCTTGCTCTACGCGCCTACTCTGTTTTTTGTTTTGGGGAAGGGACGGAGAGGTAAAGGGAGCGGGGTTGGGAAATTTCACCCAAAAACCGAGCGGGAAGGCGAGGAATTCACGCGGGGACTCGCTAGTCTTGGCGGGCTGTGTCCAATATCGGGCTATAATTCCGCGACAGAATACTAAAGACATCCAAACGCTGGCATTCGGTAGTTACAAATGCCCAATGTCAATACTACCTCCCAATGCGTACATCCAAACATAGCGTTAAGATCGCAAAACTTACAAACGCAGATGGTGAAGATAGAGTGGGAAATGCCTTTTGAATCCCGAGCTCTACCTGTATGTTTGAAGTGTCATGGTTGTGATCTATGTAGCTGTAAATTTCCATGTTTTTATACATGATACCTAAAAGAAAGATAAATATGTAGTAGAACCTAAAATAGGAAAGCATTATATGTTTAAAAACAATGTTATTACAAATTAACACGTTTGTCCTTTTAGGTAGCTCATATGTTAAAATATCTTAAAATGAATTTACTCCATCTGGTTGGGTTTATAAGTCGGGTACGAGTTTTTAGATCTTCAATTTTAATTTGAATAGAGAAACATGTTAGTCTATAAAAATATATATCTTTAGATTTGTTGTCAAATATTGTAATTTTTGTGGCATATTATACATATTTTTGTTAGTCAAATCAAAGACCTAAAAATTCTCATGCCCAACTTATAAACCAAATCAGAGGAACTACTCCCTCCATTTATGTATATATGAGACCACTTCATACTTTTTACAAACTTTGACTATTAATTTTACGGACAAAAAGTATGTTATTAGATGCACATTTGAAAGAAATTTTCTATGACATATAACCCATATTTTGTTGACCAAAATTATAAGTCAAAGTTTGACACCACAAATGTAGTGACCAAAATTATAACTCAAGTAATTTTGACTTGCTGTTCCATTTGTATCCCTCGGTTCCGTAGTCTAGATGCTTTGAGGGTCAAATATATTTTTCAATAAAGCGTGGATTTCATTGGTCCAAAATGGAGCATCAAGTGGATACAAACACAATGAGCACACATCATACCTTTGCATAGCTAGTATGCACACACCCAACACCAACACACGCACACAAAAACACACCAACAAATAGCAAAGTCATTTAAGACCAAAGCTATGTGTAGGCGACGAAAGAACAAAAAAGAACTAACTGATCAGATCCGCGCTCGGCAAACTACAACAACAACGACCATATCCACACCATCCATCTCATGAAACCACACACATGATGAGGTACTTCAAAGCAACACCTTCAGGAATGGAGCGACACTCAAGCGCAGCCGTCACTGGATCCAACCATCCAAGGCCAGAATCTAGGTTTTTATTTTGAAGAACCAGTCTGAGAATCTTCGAGCAATTCCTCCAGCAAGGTAATGACGTAAAGACATCGCCATTGCCAGGTATAACCAACTAGGGTAAGACCAAGGCTTCCACCCCGGTGCTTGAGACTGGGTGCTCAAGTAGCACCACCATCGATGTCGCTCATGTGTTATCACCACCACTTTTCGCGATCCCAGTAGCTACATGCGATGTACGACCGCCGCCACTGCACAATCATCCCTCGGCGTCAGGCTGTTGTCATGATTTTCATCCCACTGCCGAAATCAACCACCGGATCTAGAGGGAGAAATCCTCGTGAAGACCTTTCGATGGACACCGCAATCCATAGTGAAGCCGAAGTTGTCACAACAGAGACCAACACTAACTATGCATCATCGTTCTGTCGCAATGCTTTTGCATCCCTTTATGACAATAGTGCGCATGGCATGTCAGCTTTCCCTCTGACCGTCATGGGCCATGAGCTCGACTACTTGCTGCTATATCTAGTCGAACGTGGCCAACCACCAGCACAAGAAAGAGCGGCTTCCATCCCAACCCTCACGTGTAGATGACCCTATGGATGGGCTCGATGATCAAATCGGCCTCTCATGGCTACCGCTAAGTCTACCATGAGAAGGGACCTGGCCACCAGACCAGCGTGGCAACAAAGGAGTGCAGAAGCCATAGAGGAATGAAAGGTTGAGAGGGGGACACAGGAGCTCCTTGTAGTCGCCTTCCACTATTGGACAGTCTCCGCCGGCGGCACGGATTCTGGTGGTGGCAACCGATTCTTTGAAGGAAATATGCCCTACAGGCAATAATAAAGTTGTTGTTTTATATTTCCTTATTCATGATAAGGGTTTATTATTCATGATATAATTGTATTGATCGGAAACCATAATACATGTGTGAATACATAAATAAACACCGAGTCCCTAGTAAGCCTCTACTAGACTAGCTCGTTGATCAGAGATGGTTAAGGTTTCCTAACCATGGATATGAGTTGTCATTTGATAACGGGATCACATAATTAGGAGAATGATGTGATGGACAAGACCCATTCGTTAGCTTAGCATAATGATCGTTCAGTTTTATTGCTATTGCTTTCTTCATGCCAAATACATATTCCTTCGACTATGAGATTATTCAACTCCCGAATACCGGAGGAATACCTTGTGTGCTATCAAACGTCACAACATAACTGGATGATCATAAAGATGCTCTACAGGTATCTCCGAAGGTGTTGTCATAGATCGAGACTAGGATTTGTCACTCCGAGTATCGGAGAGGTATCTCTGGGCCCTCTCGGTAATAAACATCATAAGCTTGCAAGCAAATGACTAAGGAGTTAGTCATGAGGTGATGTATTACGAAACGAGTAAAGAGACTTGTCGGTAATGAGATTGAACTAGGTATAAAGATACCGACGGTCGAACCTTGGGCAAGTGACATACCGATGGACAAAGGGAATTACATATGTTGTCATAACGGTTCGACCGATAAAGATCTTCATAGAATATTGATACCACTTGAGCACTGCGTTGGTTTTCCCTTGAAGAGAAAAGGGTGATGTAGCTAAGTAGCGTAAGTATTTCCCTCAGTTTTTGAGAACCAAGGTATCAATCCAGTAGGAGGCCACACGCAAGTCCCTCGTACGTACACAAACAAATAAGAACCTCGCAACCAACACGATAAAGGGGTTGTCAATCCCTTCACGGTCACTTACGAGACTGAGATCTGATAGAGATAATAATAATAAGATAAATATTTTTGGTATTTTTATGATATAGATTGAAAGTAAAGATTTCAAAGTAAAATAGATTGGAAACTTATATGATGGAAAATAGACCCCGGGGCCATAGGTTTCACTAGTGGCTTCCCTCAAGATAGCATAAGTATTACAGTGGGTGAACAAATTACTGTCGAGTAATTGATAGAAAAGCAAATAATTATGAGAATATCTAGGCATGATCATGTATATAGGCATCACATCCGTGACAAGTAGACCGACTCCTGCCTGCATCTACTACTATTACTCCACACATCGACTGCTATCCAGCATGCATCTAGAGTATTAAGTTCATAAGAACAGAGTAACGCATTAGGTAAGATTCCATGATGTAGAGGGATAAACTCAAGCAATATGATATAAACCCCATCTTTTTATCCTTGATGGCAACAATACAATACGTGTCGTTTCCCTTTCTGTCACTGGGATTGAGCACCGCAAGATTGAACCCAAAGCCAAGCACTTCTCCCATTGCAAGAAAGATCAATCTAGTAGGCCAAACCAAACTGATAATTCGAAGAGACTTGCAAAGATAACCAATCATGCATAAAAGATTTCAGAGAAGAATCAAATATTGTTCATAGATAGACTTGATCATAAACCCACAATTCATCGGATCTCGACAAACACACTGCAAAAAGAGTTACATCGAATAGATCTCCAAGAAGATCGAGGAGAACTTTGTATTGAGATTCAAAGAGAGAGAAGAGGCCATCTAGCTAATAACTATGGACCTGAAGGTCTGGAGTAAACTACTCACACATCATCGGAGGGGCCATGGAGTTGATGTAGAGGCTGTCCGTGATCGATGCCCTCTCCGGCGGAGCTCCGGAAAAGGCCCCAAGATGGGATCTCTTGGGTATAGAAGGTTGCGGCGGTGGAAATAGGGTTTCGTGGTGCCCTGGATGTTTTCGGGGTATGTGAACATATATAGGAGGAAGAAGTAGGTCGGTTGAGCCACGAGGGGGAGGGCGCGCTCAGGGGGTAGGCACGCCCCCTGCCTCATGGACACCTCGTTTGTTTCTTGACGTCCACTCCAAGTCCTCTAGATCATGTTTGTTCCAAAAATCACGCTCCCGAAGGTTTCATTCCGTTTGGACTCCGTTTGATATTCCTTTTCTGCAAAACACTGAAATAGAAAAAAACAATTTGCACTGGGCCTTGGGTTAATAGGTTAGTCCCAAAAATAATATAGAAGTGTAAAATAAAGCCCATTAACATCCAAAACAGATAATATAAGAGCATGGAATAATAAAAAATTATAGATATGTTGGAGACGTATCAAGCATCCCCAAGCTTAATTCCTGCTCGTCCTCGAGTAGGTAAATGATAAAAACAGAATTTTTGATGTGGAATGCTTTCTAGCATGTTCTTCAATGTATTTTTCTTTATTGTGGCATGAATGTTTAGATCTAAAAGATTCAAGATAAAAGTTTATTGTTGACATAAAAATAGTAATACTCCAAGTATGCTAATCAAGCAATTATGTCTTATCAAAATAACATAGCCAAAGAAAACTTATCCCTACAAAATCATATAGTTTGGCCATGCTTCATTTTCATCACACAAAATGCTCTCATCATGCACAACCCCGATGACAAGCCAAGAAATTGTTTCATACTTAGCCTTTTCAAACTCTTTCAACTTTTACGCAATATATGAGCGCGAGCCATGGACATAGCACTATGGGTGGAATAGAATATGATGATTGAGGTTGTGTGAGAAGACGAAAAGGGAGAAAGTCTCACATTGACGCGGCTAATCAATGGGCTATGGAGATGCCCACCAATTGATGTCAATGCAAGGAGTCGGGATTGCCATGCAACAGATGCACTAGAGCTATAAATATATGAAAGCTCATCAAAGAAACTAAGTGGGTGTGCATCCAACTTGCTTGCTCACGAAGACCTAGGGCATTTGAGGAATCCCATCATTGGAATATACAAGCCAAGTTCTATAACGAAAAATTCCCACTAGTATATGAAAGTGACAAAATAAGAGACTCTCTATCATGAAGATCATGGTGCTACTTCGAAGCACAAGTGTGGAAAAAGGATAGTAACATTGTCCCTTCTCTCTTTTTCTCTCTCTCTTTTTTTGTTTGGGCCTTTTTTATGGCCTCTTTTTTTTCGTTCGGAGTCTCATCCCGACTTGTGGGGGAATCATAGTCTCCATCCTTTCCTCACATGGGACAATGCTCTAATGATGATCATCACACTTTCATTTACTTACAACTCAAAAATTACAACTCGATACTTAGAACAAAATATGACTCTATGTGACTGCCTCCGGTGGTGTACCGGGATTGCGATGAATCAAGAGTGACATGTGGTGGCTTTTCCACAAATACGATGTCAACTTCATGATCATGCAAAGAAATATTACAATGATGATGCATGTCATAATAAATGGAACGGTGGAAAGTTGCATGGCAATATATCTCGGAATGGCTATGGAAATGCCATAATAGGTACGTATGGTGGCTGTTTTGAGGAAGATATAAGGAGGCTTATGTGTGATAGAGCGTATCATATCACGGGGTTTGGATGCACCGACGAAGTTTGCACCAACTCTCAAGGTGAGAAAGGGCAATTTAAGGTACTGAAGAGGCTAGCAATGATGGAAGGGTGAGAGTGCGTATAATCCATGGACTCAACATTAGTCATAAAGAATTCACATACTTATTGCAAAAATCTACAAGTCATCAAAACCAAGCACTACACGCATGCTCCTAGGGGGATAGATTGGTAGGAAAAGATCATCGCTCGTCCCCGACCGCCACTCATAGAAAGCAATCAAAGAACACCCCATGCTTCAAATTTGTCACACAACATTTACCGTACGTGCATGCTATGGGACTTGCCAACTTCAACACAAGTATTCATTAGTTTCACAATTACTCAACTAGCACACCTCTAATATTACCACCTTTATATCTCAAAACAACTATCAAGCATCCAACTTCTCTTAGCATTTAAAATTTATAACCAAGGTAAATTACCATGCTGTTCTAAAGGACTCTCAAAATGATATAAGTGAAGCATGAGAGATCAATTATTTCTATAAAATAGAACCACCACCATGCTCTAAAAGATATAAGCGAAGTACTAGAGCAAAAATTATCCAACTCAAAAGATATAAGTGAAGCACATAGAGTATTCTAATAAATTCCAATTCATGTGTCTCTCTCCCAAAAGGTGTGTACAGCAAGGATGATTGTGGTAAACTAAAAAGCAAAGACTCAAATCATACAATATGCTCCAAGCAAAACACATATCATGTGGCGAATAAAAATATAGCTCCAAGTAAAGTTACCGATGGACGAAGACGAAAGAGGGGATGCCTTCCGGGGCATCCCCAAGCTTAGGCTTTTGGTTGTCCTTGGATTTTAACTTGGGGTGCCTTGGGAATCCCCAAGCTTAGGCTCTTGCCACTCCTTATTCCATAATCCATCAAATCTTTACCCAAAACTTGAAAACTTCACAACACAAAACTTAAAAGAAAATCTCGTGAGCTCCGTTAGTAAAAGAAAACAAACCACCACTTCAAGGTACTATAATAAACTTATTATTTTTTTATATTGGTGTTAAACCTACTGTATTATAACTTTTCTATGGTTCATAAACTCTATCACTAGCCATAGATTCATCAAAATAAGCAAACAACACACGAAAAACAGAATCTGTCAAAACAGAACAATCTGTAGTAATCTGAAGGTTTCGAATACTTCTGGAACCCAAAAATTCTAAAATAAATTACTGGACGTGAGGAATTTACCTATTAATCATCTGCAAAAATAGTTAACTAAATATCACTCTCCAGTAAAAAATGGCAGCAAATCTCGTGAGCGCTAAAGTTTCCGTTTTTTACAGCAAGATCGCAAAGACTTTCCCCAAGTCTTCCCAAAGGTTCTACTTGGCACAAACACTAATTAAAAGCATAAAACCACATCTAAACAGAGGCTAGATCAATTATTTATTGCTAAACAGAATCAAAAATCAAGTAACAAAAATAAAATTGGGTTGCCTCCCAACAAGCGCTATCGTTTAACGCCCCTAGCTAGGCATAAAAGCAAGGATAGATCTAGGTATTATCATCTTTGGTATGCAATCCATAAGTGGCTCTCATAATAGATTCATAAGGTAATTTAATTTTCTTTCTAGGAAAGTGTTCCATGCCCTTCCTTAACGGAAATTGGAATCTAATATTCCCTTCCTCCATATCAATAATTGCACCAATAGCTCTAAGTAAAGGTCTACCAAGAATAATAGGACATCTAGGATTGCAATCTATATCAAGGACAATGAAATCCACGGGCTCATAATTCCTATTTGCAACAATAAGAACATCATTAATTCTTCCCATAGGTTTCCTAATGGTGGAATCCGCAAGATGCAAGTTTAAAGAACAATCATCAAATTCACGGAAACCTAGCAAATCACACAAAGTTTCAGGAATCATGGAAACACTAGCACCAAAATCACATAAAGAAAAGCATTCATGATCTTTAATATTAATTTTAATAGTAGGTTCCCACTCATCATGAAGTTTTCTAGGGATAGAAACTTCCAATTCAAGCTTTTCTTCATAAGATTGCATTAAATCATCAACGATATGTTTAGTAAAAGCTTTATTTTGACTATAAGCATGCAGAGAATTTAGCACAGATTGCAACAAGGAAATATAATATATCAAAGAGCAATTATCATAATTAAATTCCTTGAAATCCAAGACATTGGTTTCATTTCTATGTAAAGTTTTAACCTCTTTCATCCCACTTTTATCAATTTTTGCGTCGAGATCTAAAAACTCTGAATCATTGGGACACCTTCTAACTAAAGTTGACTCATCTCCAGTCCCATCATTATCAAGATTCATATTGCAAAATAAATATTTAATAGGGGACACATCAATAACTTTTATATCTTCATCATTATTATCATGGAAACTAGAAGAACACGCTTTCACAAAGCAATCTTTTCAGCACGCATCCTAGCGGTTGTTTCTTTGCACTCATCAATGGAAATTCTCATAGCTTTGAGAGACTCATTGATATCATGCTTAGGTGGAATAGATAAAAGTTTCAAAGAATCAACATCAAGAGAAATTCTATCCACATTCCTAGCCAACTCATCAATCTTAGACAATTTTTCTTCAATCAAAGCATTGAAACTCTTTTGCGAACTATCTTTAATATTAGATTCAAAATCAGAGGGCATCTTATTATAATTTCCCTAAGAATTGTTGTAGGAATTACCATAATTATTAGAGGAATTACTAGGAAACGGCGTAGGATTAAAATTACCTCTATACGCGTTATTACCAAAATTGTTCCTACCAACAAAATTCACATCCATAGACTCATTATTATTCTCAATCAAAGTAGACAAAGGCATATCATTAGGATCATAAGAAACACTTTTATTAGCAAACAATTTCATAAGTTCATTCATCTTTCCACTCAAAATATTGATTTCTTCTATAGCATGCACCTTTTATTAGTAGATCTTTCAGTATGCCATTGAGAATAATTAACCATAATATTATCTAGGAGTTTAGTAGCTTCTCCTAAGGTGATTTCCATAAAAGTGCCTCCCGCGGCCGAATCTAAAAGATTTCTAGAAGCAAAGTTAAATCCGACATAATTTTTTTGTATAATCATCCAAAGATTCAAACCATATGTAAGGAAATTACATATCATTAATTTCATCCTCTCCCAAGCTTGTGCAACATGTTCATGATCAAGTTGCTTAAAATTCATAATATCGTTTCTAAGAGTGATGATCTTAGCGGGAGGAAAATACTTAGAGATAAAAGAATCTTTGCACTTTTTCCATGAATCGATACTATTTTTAGGCAAAGACGAAAACCAAGTTTTAGCACGATCTCTAAGGGAAAATAGGAATAGCTTCAGTTTAACAATATCATTATCCACATCTTTCTTCTTTTGCATATCACACAAATCAACAAAGTTGTTTAGATGGGTAGCGGCATCTTCACTAGGAAGGCCGGAAAATGGATCTTTCATGACAAGATTTAGCAAGGAAGCATTAATTTCACAAGATTCAACATCGGTAAGAGGAGCAATCAGAGTGCTAATAAAATCATTATTGTTGGTATTGGAAAAATCACACAATTTAGTATTATCTCGAGCCATCATGACGAGCAAGCAATCCAACACACAAGCAAACAAGAAACAAGCAAAAAGATACGGACTAGAAAAGAGAAGGGGAACGGAAAAAGAGGGCGAATAAAACGGCAAGGGTGAAGTCGGGGAGAGGAAAACGAGAGGCAAATGGCAAATAATGTAATGCGAGAGCTAAGAGTTTGTGATGGGTACTTGGTATGTCTTGACTTGTGCATAGACTATCCGGCAACGGCGCCAGAAATCCTTCTTGCTACCTCTTGAGCATTGCGTTGGTTTTCCCTTGAAGAGGAAAGGGTGATGCAGCAAAGTAGTGTAAGTATTTCCCTCAATTTTTTAGAACCAAGGTATCAATCCAGTAGGAGGACACATGCAAGTCCCTTGTACCTACACAAACAAATAAGAACCTCGCAACCAACGCAATAAAGGGGTTGTCAATCCCTTCACGATCACTTAGGAGAGTGAGATCTGATAGAGATAATAATAATAAGATAAATACTTTTGGTATTTTTATGATATAGATTGAAAGTAAAGATTGCAAAGTAAAATAGATTGGAAACTTATATGATGGAAAATAGACCCGAGGGGCATATGTTTCACTAATGGCTTCTCTCAAGATAGCATAAGTATTACGGTGGTTTAACAAATTACTCTCGAGCAATTGATAGAAAAGCGAATAATTATGAGAATATCTAGGCATGATCATGTATATAGGAATCACGTCTGTGACAAGTAGACCGACTCCTGCCTGCATCTACTGCTATTACTCCACACATCGACCGCTATCCAGCATGCATCTAGAGTATTAAGTTCATAAGAACAGAGTAACGCATTAGGTAAGATGACATGATGTAGAGGGATAAACTCAAGCAATATGATATAAACCCCATCTTTTTATCGTCGATGGCAACAATACAATACATGTTGTTTCCCTTTCTGTCACTGGGATCGAGCGCCGCAAGATTGAACCCAAAGTTAAGCACTTCTCCCATTGCAAGAAAGATCAATCTAGTAGGCCAAACCAAACTGATAATTCAAAAAGACTTGCAAAGATAACGAATCATGCATAAAAGATTTCAGAGAAGAATCAAATATTGTTCATAGATAGACTTGATCATAAACCCACAATTCATCGGATCTCGACAAACACACCACAAAAAGAGTTACATCGAATAGATCTCCAAGAAGATCGAGGAGAACTTTGTATTGAGATTCATAGAGAGAGAAGAAGCCATCTAGCTAATAACTATGGACCCGAAGGTCTGAAGTAAACTACTCACACATCATCGGAGGGGCTATGGAGTTGATGTAGAGGCCCTCCGTGATCGATGCCCTCTCCGGCGGAGCTCCGAAAAAGGCCCCAAGATGGGATCTCTTGGGTACAGAAGGTTGCGGTGGTGGAAATAGGGTTTCGTAGTGCCCCTGGATGTTTTCAGGGTATGTGAATATATATAGGAGGAATAAGTAGGTCGGTTGAGCCACGAGGGGGCCAGAGGGGGGCGCCCAGGGGGGTAGGCGCGCCCCCTGCCTCATGGACACCTCGTTCGTTTCTTGACGTCCACTCCAAGTCCTCTAGATCACGTTTGTTCCAAAAATCACGCCCCCGAAGGTTTCATTCCGTTTGGACTCCATTTGATATTCCTTTTCTGCGAAACACTGAAATAGGCAAAAAAACAGCAATTTGCACTGGGCCTTGGGTTAATAGGTTAGTCCCAAAAATAATATAAAAGTGTAAAAAAAGCCTATTAACATCCAAAACAGATAATATAATAGCATGGAACAATCAAAATTTATAGATACGTTGGAGACGTATCAAATATGTAGGAGCCAATATGGGCATCCAGGTTCCGCTATTGGTTGTTGACCGGAGAGGTGTCTCGGTCATGTCTACATAGTTCTCGAACCCTTAGGGTCCGCACGCTTAATGTTCGATGACGATATAGTATTATATGAGTTATGTGATTTAGTGACCGAATGTTGTTAGGAGTCTCGGATGAGATCACGGGCATGACGAGGAGTCTCGAAATGATCGAAAGGTAAAGATTGATATATAGGACGATGGTATTCGGACACCGGAAGTGTTCCGGAGGGCACCAGGTACATATCGAATCACTGGAAGGGGTTCCGGGCACCCCCGGCAAAATATATGGGCCTTATGGGCCAAGAGGGGAAACACACCAGCCACAAGGGGCCGGTGCGCCCCCCGTATGAGCCGGCCAAAAGGTGGAGAAGGAAAGGGGAAGGAGGAAAGGCAAGTGTGGAATAGGATGCCCACTTCCCTCTCTCTCCCCTCCTCTTTCTTCCCCCCTCCAACAAATATGGCAGGGGGCGCCATTTGGGAGGACCCCAAGTAGGATTCGGACTACTTGGGGTGCCCTCCTGGCTGCTCCCTCCTCCCCCCACCTATATACATGTGGGAGGGGGGGGGCTAGCACACCCAGACAATTGCCTAGCCATGTGCGACGCCTCCCTCCACCATTTACACCCCCAATCATATTTTCGTAGTGCTTAGACGAAGCCTTGCGGAGATCACATCACCATCACCGTCACCACGCCGTCTGATACGTCTCCGTCGTATCTATAATTTTTGATTGTTCCATGCCAATATTATACAACTTTCATATACTTTTGGCAACTTTTTATACTATTTTTGGGACTAACATATTGATCCAGTGCCTAGTGCCAGTTCCTGTTTGTTGCATGTTTTTTGTTTCACAGAAAATCCGTATCAAACAGAGTCCAAACGGGATAAAAACTAAAAGTTTTTTTGGAATACATGTGATTTTTGGGAAGAAGAATAAACGCGAGACGATGCGCGAGGGGCCATGAGGCAGGGGGCGCGCCCTGGGCCCTCGTGGCCACCCCATAAGGCGGTTGGTGCCCTTCTTTCGCTGCAAGAAAGCCAATATCCGGATAGAAATCATGTTAAAGTTTCAGCCCAATCAGAGTTACGGATCTCCAAGAATATAAGAAATGGTGAAAGGCCAGAATTAGGAACGCAGAAACAGAGAGAGACAGAGAGACAGATCCAATCTTGGAGGGGCTCTCGCCCCTCCGCCGCCATGGAGGCCATGGACCAGAGGGAAAACCCTTCTCCCATCTAGGGAGAAGGTCAATGAAGAAGAACAAGAAGGGGCCCCTCTCCCCCTCTCTTCCGGTGGCGCCAGAACACCGTCGGGGCCATCATCGTCACCGCAATCTACACCAACACCTCCGTCATCTTCACCAACATATTCATCCATCGTATCCCTCCACCCAGACAATTGCCTAGCCATGTGCGACGCCTCCCTCCACCATTTACACCCCCGATCATATTTTCGTAGTGCTTAGACGAAGCCTTGCGGAGATCACATCACCATCACCGTCACCACGCCGTCTGATACGTCTCCGTCGTATCTATAATTTTTGATTGTTCCATGCCAATATTATACAACTTTCATATACTTTTGGCAACTTTTTATACTATTTTTGGGACTAACATATTGATCCAGTGCCTAGTGCCAGTTCCTGTTTGTTGCATGTTTTTTGTTTCACAGAAAATCCGTATCAAACAGAGTCCAAACGGGATAAAAACTAAAAGTTTTTTTGGAATACATGTGATTTTTGGGAAGAAGAATAAACGCGAGACGATGCGCGAGGGGCCATGAGGCAGGGGGCGCGCCCTGGGCCCTCGTGGCCACCCCATAAGGCGGTTGGTGCCCTTCTTTCGCTGCAAGAAAGCCAATATCCGGATAGAAATCATGTTAAAGTTTCAGCCCAATCAGAGTTACGGATCTCCAAGAATATAAGAAATGGTGAAAGGCCAGAATTAGGAACGCAGAAACAGAGAGAGACAGAGAGACAGATCCAATCTTGGAGGGGCTCTCGCCCCTCCGCCGCCATGGAGGCCATGGACCAGAGGGAAAACCCTTCTCCCATCTAGGGAGAAGGTCAATGAAGAAGAACAAGAAGGGGCCCCTCTCCCCCTCTCTTCCGGTGGCGCCAGAACACCGTCGGGGCCATCATCGTCACCGCAATCTACACCAACACCTCCGTCATCTTCACCAACATATTCATCACCTTCCCTCATATATCTACAGAGGTCCACTCTCCCACAACCCGCTGTATCCTCTACTTGAACATGATGCTTTATGCTTCATATTATTATCCAATGATGTGTTGCCATCCTCTGATGTCTGAGTAGATTTTCGGTGTCCTATCGGTAATTGTGATTGCTATGATTGATTTAATTTGCTTGTGGTTATGTTGTTGTCCTTTGGTGCCCATCATATGAGCACGCGCGTGGATCACACCATAGGGTTAGTTGTATGTTGATAGGACTATGTATTGGAGGGCAAGAGTGACAGAAGCTTCAACCTAGCATAGAAATTGATGCATACGGATTGAAGGGGGACCAATATATCTTAATGCTATGGTTGGGTTTTACCTTAATGAACGTTAGTAGTTGGGGATGCTTGCTAATAGTTCCAATCTTAAGTGCATATAATTCCAAGTTAGGGATGACATCCTAGCAGTGGCCTCTCCCACATAAAACTTGCTATCAGTCTAGTAAAGTAGTCAATTGCTTAGGGACAATTTCACAATTCCTACCACCACTTTCCACACTCTCTATACTAATTTTATTGCTTCTTTACCTAAAACATCCCCTAGCTTTTATTTACATGCTCTTTATATTCTTGTAAACCTATCCCATTACACCTACAAAGTACTTCTAGTTTCATACTTGTTCTAGGTAAAGCGAACGTTAAGCGTGCGTAGAGTTGTATCGGTGGTCGATAGAACTTGAGGGGATATTTGTTCTACCTTTAGCTCCTCGTTGGGTTCGACACTCTTACTTATCGAAAGAGGCTACAATTGATCCCCTTTACTTGTGGGTTATCAAGATCTTTTTCTGGCGCCGTTGCCGGGGAGTTATAGCGTGGGGTGAATATTCTCGTGTGTGCTTGTTTGCTTTATCACTAAGTAGTTTTTATTTTGTGCTCTTGTTTTCTATCTTTAGCTATGGATATGGAACATGAAATACCAAAGAAATTAGGTTTACTTGCTACTCATGGAGATGGGGAACCTCCTAAAACCCTCGATGCTTATTATGTGAAAGATATTATGCACTACTTTAATAATCCTGAGAAAACCCCATTCAATTATGTAATGGGTGACACGTTGGATCAACGTGAATACTTTAGGGATTATCGCTTGACTCAAAAAGGGAAATTATTATGGGATCAAATTTATATGTTGCATTGGTATGCTCGGCAACTATGCTTGAGATATGATTATACCTGTTGCTCTAGGATGAAGGCTCCACACCTTCCCTTTTCATGCAATTTTAATGATAATGAAACCTTAGCTTCTTATGCTAATGGTATATATGATTACTAAGATGTGGAACGAATAGAAGAATTTGTTGCTTTTAAGGGTGCTTGTGAAATTGAATCTTTGTTTAAAGAGTTTGAAGATTTTGATGATTCAGTTTATAGACCTGAAAATTTAGCTATCCTTAAATATTGCTATGAGAATTATAAATACAATTATGATATTGATGAATTTATTGAGAAAGTCTCCGCTGTCCGAGAAGAGACTAATATTTTGCAGGAGTCTATGGAAGAAGAAATTGATAAAACTGTGAGCTCATTGGATGAAAAAGATGATGAGGAGAGCGAAGAACAAAATGAGGAAGATCGGATTAGCTACCCGTGCCCACCTTCTAATGAGAGTAACTCTCCAACTCATACATTATTTAATGTCCCTTCGTTCTTACCGAAGGATGAATGCCGTGGTAATTGCTATGATCCCGTTGATTCGTTTGAAATATCCCTTTTTGATGAACTTGATGCTTGCTATTCTTGTGGCCAAGATGCCGATATGAATTATGCTTATGGAGATGAACTTTCTATAGTTCCTTATGTTAAACATGAAATTGTTGCTATTGCACCCACGCATGATAGTCCTATTATCTTTTTGAATTCTCCAGACTACACTATATCGAAGAAGTTTGCCCTTATTAAGGATTATATTGATGGGTTGCGTTTTACTACTACACATGATGATTTTGATAGATATAATATGCATGTGCTTGCTGATCCTGCTTGTGATTATTATGAGAGAGGAACTACGTCTCCGCCTCTCCATGTTTCCAATAAGATAAAATTGCAAGAAACTGTTTATACTATGCATTGGCCTTTACTATGTGCGCATGATTTGTTCTTTTATGACATGCCGATGCATAGGAAGAGAGTTAGACTTTGTTGTTGCATGATATATGTTACTTTGTGATCACTACTAAATCACAAATCATTGTTAATTAAAATTGGCTTTGATATACCTTGGGATCCGGGTGGATCCATTACTTGTGCACTATATGCCTAGCTTAATGGCTTTAAAGAAAGCGCTGCCAGGGAGACAATCCAGAAGTTTTAGAGAGTCATTTATTTCTGTCGTGTGATTTTATAAAGTTTAAAAATAAAATTAATGTGCCAAGACTTGCCTTTAGAATGTTTACATTGCTTGTTGGTTTGTGCGGTGCAAAACAGAAACTTTGGCTGTAGTGCACAATTTTACATTTTTTACTGGAACATCAAACGGTTCTGAAATCTTTTGCTCTGTCTTTCTATACAAATTGTTTATTTTTACTATTTTTTCATAATTGTTGGACTACCAGAAGTATGGTGAATGTTCAGATTACTACAGACTGTCCTGTTTAAGACAGATTCTGTTTTTGATGGATAGTTTGCTTGTTTTGATGAAACTATCGATTTCTATCAGTGGATAAAGCCATGGAAAAGTTATATTACAGTAGCGACAGTGCAAAAACAAAATATGAATTGGTTTGCAATAGTACTTAGAGTAGTGATTTGCTTTATTATACTAACGGATCTTACCGAGCTTTCTATTAAGTTTCGTGTGGATGAAGTGTTCAAAGATCGAGGAGGTCATGATGTGAGGAGAAGGAGGAGAGGCAAGAGCTCAAGCTTGGGGATGCCCAAGGCACCCCAAGAAAAAATTCAAGGAGACTCAAGCGTCTAAGCTTGGGGATGCCCTGGAAGGCATCCCATCTTGCTTCAACAAGTATCGATATGTTTTCGGTTTTGTTTCGTTCATGTGATATGTGCAAATCTTGGAGCGTCTTTTGCATTCAGTTTTCACTTTTCTTTTATGCACCATGCTGGTATGTGATACGTCTCCAATGTATCTACTTTTCCAAACACGTTTGCCCTTGTTTTGCACTCTAACTTGCATGATTTGAATGGAACTAACCCGGACTGACGCTGTTTTCAGCAGAATTGCCATGGTGCTATTTTTGTGTAGAAATAAAAGTTCTCGAAATGACCTGAAAATCAACGGAGAATATTTTTTGAATATATGAAAATACTGGCGAAAGAATCCACGTCAGGGGGCCCACACCCTATCCACGAGGGTGGGGGCGCACCTACCCCCTGGGCGCGCCCCTGCCTTGTGGGCCCCCTGACGCTCCACCGACCTCAACTCCAACTCCATATATTCACGTTCGGGGAGAAAAAAATCAGAGAGAAGGATTCATCATGTTTTACGATACGGAGCCGCCGCCAAGCCCTAACCTCTCTCGGGAGGGCTGATTTGGAGTCCGTTCAGGGCTCCGGAGAGGGGAATCTGTCGCCATCGTCATCATCAACCTTCCTCCATCACCAATTTCATGATGCTCACCGCCGTGCGTGAGTAATTCCATCATAAGCTTGCTGGACAGTGATGGGTTGGATGAGATTTATCATGTAATCAAGTTAGTTTTGTTAGGGTTTGATCCCTACTATCCATTATGTTCTGAGATTGATGTTGCTATGACTTTGCTATGCTTAATGCTTGTCACTAGGGACCGAGTGCCATGTTTTCAGATCTACACCTATTATGTTTTCATGAATATATGTGTAACATCCCAAAATTCTAAATTTTGGAATGTTATAAACAAATAGATAGATTTGATTGATTGTTTGATTGATTGACTGAAAGTGAGTGAATTCGAAACTTTTTGAAAGTTAAATGAGAGGGAATAAAAGGACTTTCCCAAACTTTCATATTGGTTTTCTGATCTTCGTGAATTCAAATTCTTTTCATCACAAAACCCCGGAGAGAAGATGACATGACTTCTTCCATTTATTTAAATGACAAGGGGTGTTGAGAATATTTGAATTTCATTTGGAAATATCCCAATTCTGAAACTTTATGCGACTCAATGATTTTCACGAGAGAAGATAAAATGACTTCTTCAAATTATATGAAATATGAGTTGGGAGTTTCAAAGAATTAAATTCAAAGCCCCTTTGAATTTATTTTCAATTTGGAATAGATCATCATGCATATTTTATTTTCTTGCATTTTGGTCGATCCTAGAAATTTCACGCAACTCAAGGACCCTTGGAGAGAGTTGGAGATTTCGTTATTTTCATATTTGAGAGTTTCCTCGAATTGAAAAGAGGATCATTTGATTTATTTATTTCATCTTCAATTATTTTCCGTTATCAAAAATATAAGAGAGGGAATAATATGACTTTCCCAAATTTAGGAAAATGAAGATTTAATAAATAGATCAAATTTTGTTTGCCGGAGTTTTATTTGCATTTTATTCGGATAGGGAAAATGCGCGTTTTTGAAAATTTTATTTTAGGTCCGGAGAAAAGTTCATTTTGCTCAGCTCATTTTTAGGAGTCGGAGAAATTTACTTTATTAATTTTGGAGTTCGTTTAGATTTTCTTTTATTTATTTCTCTGCGCGCGAGACCGTTAAAAAAAAA
>NC_057800.1:70853863-70860757 GCF_018294505.1 Triticum aestivum
CACCGCGCCGCCGCCGCCCTGCGTCAACGCCGCCGTCGCCGCCGTTCGCCGGAGGTACCGCGCCGCGTCTCTTCTTTCCCTCGGTTCGGTTTTTCTTATAAACCGTTCCGATTCTTTTCTTCTCTACCGATTCGTTTTCTTTCCGATTTTTTTCGCTAAACCGTTCCGGTGTTCTAGATCGGTTTTTCGTTCGATCTCTTTTCCCGAAAACCCTAGATTGGTTTTCGTTCTTCTTTCGGACCGTTCGTCTCAACGAACGTGATCACCGATTATTTCCCGGTTAACGACGTCTGTTCGTATAACCGTTCTTCTTTTTCTTTTCGTCGGATTTATTCCGCGATCGCGATCTCAGATCCGATCTTCGTTCTAGTTTATCTTCTCGCTCGTTTATCGGAATCAGGTGATTCAAGCGCCTGGAGTTTCATCTCGAAACCGCCGTTTCGTCTAATCAACTTGAACAAGCTTTTGCTACAGTAAAATTTTGACCTAGATTCAACTTGCTAGAACCGAGTTGTTTTCTTCCGCCGTTTGTTTTTTGTCGTTTGTTCGGCTCGTTCTTTCTTTGCAACCGGAGTTCTTAAGTTGAACTTTCTGGTTCGTTCTCTCGTTCGATTTTTCCCTGTGCATTAGATGAGTACTTATTGTGTGGTTACTATTGTTTGCTTACGATAGATCAACCGGAGTGTGACGAGTAGATCTATCACGAGTTTTGAGTGCGAATCATCTTCATCAACATTGCAGGCAAGTAACACTTGATCATATCTTTCCTACAACCCATGTTTTATTGCATTAGATCAAACCCTCAAACACTTGCATTGTTAGGATCTAATTAAATTGTGGGATGGGAAGTAGAAGAGGTAGTACCTATTACCTGTTACTTATGAAACCTTGGGAGTTACTTCTACGTTTGCTTATTATGCTATGCTATGCTAGTAGACGTGGATTGGGTGAGTGATATCCATGACAGATGTGAGATTGATAATTTTAATGGTTTATCTAAGGTGGCAACTTAAACACACATCTGGGTGGATTGAGGCACCTGATGTCTATCAGGACTTGCCTGTTTTTATTTTGGACCGCCACCCAGGCTCAAAGGGATCATAAGATTTTTCATGCTAGAAACTTCCGTGTGCAGCCACATGCTACTATGGGCTCTAGCATAGTTGACTAAGTTGTGCGAACTCTTACGGGGTAGACTAGCAGATGTAGGGGATGTAGGTGTACCGGTTTACCCCACATGTAAGGTGCTAGCGCTTCTGAAAGACTATGTCTCGGTCATCCGTCTTCTCAAACACCATGTAGTGCGAGAAACCAAACGGAGGCGATCGAGTCTTGTGGGAAAAGTGCGCAAACCTCTGCAGAGTAACAAACTAATCATGATTAGCCGTGTCCCCGGTTATGGACATTTTGAGTATCTAGTTCTTGGATTATCCTGTTGATCTCAACACGTTACTTATTATAATTTGTTTGGGTTTAATGAGTACTTTTAATTGGGATTGAGGATGCTGTCAACCATTCTCAATGTTTAACAACCACCATGATAGTTAAATAAATTTTATTCCTTTGAAGTAGGGAAAAATTGGCTTTTCGCAAAAACTGTAATCATAGAGCCTTACCACCAGCCATAATGCATGTAGTATAGGCTTATTGTTTCATTACTCTCTATGTGTTACATTGCCAGCATATTCCATGTGCTGACCCGTTTTCGGGCTGCAACGTTAATGTTGCAGACTTTTCAGACGACGAGTAAGTGGTACGTTAGGGTTACGATTTCCTATACTCAACTTTGCCGTTGGTGTTGATGGGAATCCACAACCTTGTTGCTTCCGCTATATTTTGGATTGAGGTAATAGTTTTACGTTACTTTATACATGTGATTTACCTCTGTTATAAATCCTTCGAGTACTGTGTGTGTCAGCATACCGATCCAGGGATGACACGGAAGCACAGAGACTTGATCCATTCGGGTCGGGTCGCTACAAGATGGTATCAGAGCACATGTTGACTGTAGGACGTGACCCTAGAAAATGACAAGCCCATAGGAAAGATTTTTCTCTACAACTTCATTTTCAAAAAAGATCTTTTTACCTCTCTTCTCTTCTGAGCTTATTCAAAATTCTTTTTAGTGAGACCATACCCCTTTTCCCTTTTGACCACTCGAAGATTTGACTGATGAGACCACTCCAAGGAGACAAGATATCGGACAACTAAGACCATTTGGAATGAAGAGGATTTTACCGTGTAAATGGAAACTACAACTGTTGAAGACTCCGAAGACTTGGAGAATTTGAAGGCTCTGAAGAATTCCCAAATTTGTATGACCCAGGAAGGCTACCTTTATGGAACCTGGCAGACTATGGAAGTTATCAATACCGAGATCAAGGTGTATCGGAGAAAGACCGGAGCATGGAGAGTTAGTAACTCAAAGTTTTGTCAAGAGAACCCTAAGGCAGGAGTTATTAACTCATGGAAATGACAAGAGCAAAATAAAAAAAAACACGGCTATCCATGATGTTATCGCCCGCCTATGCTATTGTCACCGTGCGGAGTTAAAGCATGCAGATGCATGGAAGGATTGGATGGTAGAAAGCTGATGGAGCATCTATCTGCAAACGTTGGAGTGTTAACCTTAGCTGGTGTATTCACCAGGATCTGGAGTGTTACATCAGGAAGTTAAGATGGACCTACAAGAAGCAATATTTGACAATAAGGCAATTGGTGAAGAACTCAGGACCCAGAAGCTGAAAGTAGACAAGATGAAGGAGCAAAACATCGAGATACCGGAGATTTGACAATAACTGAAGGACAGTAGGATCATGGATCATGTCAAGGATGTTGAAACCGGCAGTTGGAACGTAACTCCAGAAATATTGAAGGACGTCGCGAGAGACTTCGCGTCAACAGAGATGATCTGGCAAAAGAACTTGAGCAGGACAAGCACGATTGGAAGAAGCCATTGGAGGCATGAACAAAGACTTGAAGAGTTTGGAGACGTTGAAGATTCATTGACCTTTAGAAGACCAAACCCCTATTATATACCTACGTTAGATGCGACGTTTGTGAGCTGTCATTTGTTTGATGTTTTTTCGACAGCCACAACAAAATCTGTCTTTTCAAAACTTTTGATTGTATTGTGTGCATTCCTCTCTCTTGATCTCTCTTATCTCACCCCAAACCCTTGAACCCAATAGAGGATGAATGGAGATGAGCTTGTATTTTCTGGACCGATGAGTCAATTGGAGACAGACCGATGGATTCAGAACATGGAGGATCATATGGAGAACAACCCTATAGTCGGAAAGGATATGGCCCAGCATGCTCTTCAATGCTTTGAAAGAGGTGCTGCTACTTGGTGGAGGATGTACCAAACCATCAATGGATGGCAAGGAGTAACCACTTGGAAAGAATTTAAGTTGACTTTGCTAAAGTCTCAGTTTGTGTCCCAGAAGTTGAAGCCTTATGGAAAGGATATGAAGAAACCTTGTGCATACAAGATTTGTGGAGAAATCGGGCACACCCATAAGGAACACAAGGATGAATGCCCTAATTGTGAAGGAAGTCACCCAACTGAAGAATGCCCAACTAGACAGATTACTTGTTTCTTGTGTGAAGGGACTACCCACTACCCTGCTCAGTGTCACATTTACCCCATGGTACAGCGAACCATCCAGCTGAAGGAAGAAGCAATGAAAGGAGCTCTCATGGAAGGTTTAGAAGAAACTGTGATGAAGGAAGAGGTGGAGGACACGCCCAAAGAAGAACCAATTAAACCCTACACCAAGTCAAGCTATTCATGTGGAGAAGAAGGTCACATCTCCCAGAATTGCATGAATGGGGATCTAGTAGAATTCCCGACAGAGGAAGTAGAATATGACCCACAGGAAATAGAAGCCATGATTGGCATGGAAAGGTCCAGGAAGAGAAGCAGATTGGATTCCAGGAAGGACCTGAGTCATATCACCTGTTATAGGTGCAAGGAGTCAGGGCACTACCTCAACAGTTGTCCAAAAAAAGGAAACCTCGAGACTTGTTAGAAGTAATATGTTTTCATTGTAATGGAGCAGGGCACTTTGCCAGAGAATGCCCCAAGGAGAAGGAAACTTGTGCTAGATAGTTGAGTTTGCAACAAAAGTACTGGAGTAGTAGAAGTGAAAACATTTTCTTTTATATTGAGGTGTTGAGTTGAGACATGTAATGGAAAAGCGAGAGATTGTAATTAATTGAGAGTGAATAAAGTTAGCCTCGTTGGTACTGATATGGATTTTATGAGTTGCTACTCTATGAAGGAGGATTTTGACCATTTTTGAGGATAAGAGAAATATGGTCTATGGAAGATTTGTGTATTTTAAGGGTGGTAGTACCCTGTAAGAACCTTTGACCCCAGAAAGGATAAAGATACTCCACTGCATGGATTTTGGGCAAAATGAAATACGAGTTTTGTCTCGATATGTGTGATGCCCCAAGAGTATGTGGGATGAAGTTGGAGACCGTCAGTTGTTTGGACCAAATGTGATCAAGGAGTCAGAAGAGAATGTTAAGTTGATTCGAGATAGACTGAAGGTAGCTCAGTCCAGGCAGAAGAGTTATGCAGACTAAAAAACGCAAGGAGGTAGTCTATGAAATCGGAGACAGAGCATATCTTTGTGTGCCAGCTCTGCGAGGAGTGAAACGATTTGGAGTTAAGGGAAAGTTAGCCCCGAGATTTGTAGGACCATACCACGTATTGGAGCGTATGGGAGAAGTTACCAACAAGTTGGAGTCACCCGAAGGACTGTCAGGAGTTCATGATGTGTTTCACGATTCCCAGTTGAAGAAGTGCCATGCAGAGATGGCCAATATTCCCTTGAAAGGACGCTTGACCGCAGAAAGGATAATGATGTTCCACGAAGTGAATATGGACTTCATAAGTATAAGTTTTTATCTTGGTATGTGGGAAAATCCCACGAGGATGAAGAGATAAATTACTATTGGATATAACGGAGGTATGATGTTGGTAATATGGAGCAATGGAAACTCCATGATGAGTCTGAGTAATCATGTCCTAGTTTGGTGCCAATAGAAGGAAGGAAGACAGTACAATTGGATGGATTTAAGAATACTAGGAAGTTGGAAGTTGGAATAATGAACAGTTGCCCGATGATAAGTTCAAGGACTACAAGTGATGAGATGGGCCATAACCCACAGGCCCCGGACCTGCGAAGAAGCAAGCACATTCTTGCTGAAGGAAAAACCCTGGAAGAAGTTACGACTTGTATCAACCGACGATTCTATAGGAGTTTACGCAAAACCTGAGAGTTGTTAAGTAACGATAGATGTTTGTTTGGCTTGCAGAATCAATGGATTTTCCGAACTTGGTTCGTCGACAAGAAGAATTCTGCAATGCTTGTGAGGATGACCGAGTGTTAGAATGCGAGATTCGCTAAACCATGTACAAGGAAATGATTTGGGTGCGGGATGGATTGATCACCATACCGACTTACTCTTATTATTCGCTTTGCTATATGGGATGGTAAATCTGAGTGACTTACCTATAGTGGAGAGACGACGATCAAAACCTTGTTAAACCTTAGAATAGTATAGGTATTTTTCCCTTGTACACGGCAGCTGTGCCAACCGTAGGTTATACGGTGAGGATCAACCCAGATTCATTTCCTGCAGGAGAAACCGTAAATTGTTGACCACCACGAGATATCGATAGTTGTTTAGCATTGGCGTCAGACCCGTCAGCTATGAAGACCCAGTTTCGGGATAACCTTACCAAGATGAAAGGACAAAGGAATTGAGGAAAAGGTTATGCCACTACCGGAAGAGCCAGAGAAGGGATTATCCTTAATATCTGAGAAGACTGACACTGTCAACGATAAGGATGGAGTATATGAGTTTTGATGGAACCGTAACAATGTTTCTAAGGGTGGTAGCACCCGAGACCTCGGAGATGATCGATGGACTTTGAGAAGACCCCAAACCCTAACCTATTCTTTCTAGCCTCTCCGAATCTCGAGGACGAGATTCATTTTAAGGGTGGTAGTTTGTAACATCCCAAAATTCTAAATTTTGGAATGTTATAAACAAATAGATAGATTTGATTGATTGTTTGATTGATTGACTGAAAGTGAGTGAATTCGAAACTTTTTGAAAGTTAAATGAGAGGGAATAAAAGGACTTTCCCAAACTTTCATATTGGTTTTCCGATCTTCGTGAATTCAAATTCTTTTCATCACAAAACCCCGGAGAGAAGATGACATGACTTCTTCCATTTATTTAAATGACAAGGGGTGTTGAGAATATTTGAATTTCATTTGGAAATATCCCAATTCTGAAACTTTATGCGACTCAATGATTTTCACGAGAGAAGATAAAATGACTTCTTCAAATTATATGAAATATGAGTTGGGAGTTTCAAAGAATTAAATTCAAAGCCCCTTTGAATTTATTTTCAATTTGGAATAGATCATCATGCATATTTTATTTTCTTGCATTTTGGTCGATCCTAGAAATTTCACGCAACTCAAGGACCCTTGGAGAGAGTTGGAGATTTCGTTATTTTCATATTTGAGAGTTTCCTCGAATTGAAAAGAGGATCATTTGATTTATTTATTTCATCTTCAATTATTTTCCGTTATCAAAAATATAAGAGAGGGAATAATATGACTTTCCCAAATTTAGGAAAATGAAGATTTAATAAATAGATCAAATTTTGTTTGCCGGAGTTTTATTTGCATTTTATTCGGATAGGGAAAATGCGCGTTTTTGAAAATTTTATTTTAGGTCCGGAGAAAAGTTCATTTTGCTCAGCTCATTTTTAGGAGTCGGAGAAATTTACTTTATTAATTTTGGAGTTCGTTTAGATTTTCTTTTATTTATTTCTCTGCGCGCGAGACCGTTAAAAAAAAA
>NC_057800.1:70862157-70891578 GCF_018294505.1 Triticum aestivum
CACCGCGCCGCCGCCGCCCTGCGTCAACGCCGCCGTCGCCGCCGTTCGCCGGAGGTACCGCGCCGCGTCTCTTCTTTCCCTCGGTTCGGTTTTTCTTATAAACCGTTCCGATTCTTTTCTTCTCTACCGATTCGTTTTCTTTCCGATTTTTTTCGCTAAACCGTTCCGGTGTTCTAGATCGGTTTTTCGTTCGATCTCTTTTCCCGAAAACCCTAGATTGGTTTTCGTTCTTCTTTCGGACCGTTCGTCTCAACGAACGTGATCACCGATTATTTCCCGGTTAACGACGTCTGTTCGTATAACCGTTCTTCTTTTTCTTTTCGTCGGATTTATTCCGCGATCGCGATCTCAGATCCGATCTTCGTTCTAGTTTATCTTCTCGCTCGTTTATCGGAATCAGGTGATTCAAGCGCCTGGAGTTTCATCTCGAAACCGCCGTTTCATCTAATCAACTTGAACAAGCTTTTGCTACAGTAAAATTTTGACCTAGATTCAACTTGCTAGAACCGAGTTGTTTTCTTCCGCCGTTTGTTTTTCGTCGTTTGTTCGGCTCGTTCTTTCTTTGCAACCGGAGTTCTTAAGTTGAACTTTCTGGTTCGTTCTCTCGTTCGATTTTTCCCTGTGCATTAGATGAGTACTTATTGTGTGGTTACTATTGTTTGCTTACGATAGATCAACCGGAGTGTGACGAGTAGATCTATCACGAGTTTTGAGTGCGAATCATCTTCATCAACATTGCAGGCAAGTAACACTTGATCATATCTTTCCTACAACCCATGTTTTATTGCATTGGATCAAACCCTCAAACACTTGCATTGTTAGGATCTAATTAAATTGTGGGATGGGAAGTAGAAGAGGTAGTACCTATTACCTGTTACTTATGAAACCTTGGGAGTTACTTCTACGTTTGCTTATTATGCTATGCTATGCTAGTAGACGTGGATTGGGTGAGTGATATCCATGACAGATGTGAGATTGATAATTTTAATGGTTTATCTAAGGTGGCAACTTAAACACACATCTGGGTGGATTGAGGCACCTGATGTCTATCAGGACTTGCCTGTTTTTATTTTGGACCGCCACCCAGGCTCAAAGGGATCATAAGATTTTTCATGCTAGAAACTTCCGTGTGCAGCCACATGCTACTATGGGCTCTAGCATAGTTGACTAAGTTGTGCGAACTCTTACGGGGTAGACTAGCAGATGTAGGGGATGTAGGTGTACCGGTTTACCCCACATGTAAGGTGCTAGCGCTTCTGAAAGACTATGTCTCGGTCATCCGTCTTCTCAAACACCATGTAGTGCGAGAAACCAAACGGAGGCGATCGAGTCTTGTGGGAAAAGTGCGCAAACCTCTGCAGAGTAACAAACTAATCATGATTAGCCGTGTCCCCGGTTATGGACATTTTGAGTATCTAGTTCTTGGATTATCCTGTTGATCTCAACACGTTACTTATTATAATTTGTTTGGGTTTAATGAGTACTTTTAATTGGGATTGAGGATGCTGTCAACCATTCTCAATGTTTAACAACCACCATGATAGTTAAATAAATTTTATTCCTTTGAAGTAGGGAAAAATTGGCTTTTCGCAAAAACTGTAATCATAGAGCCTTACCACCAGCCATAATGCATGTAGTATAGGCTTATTGTTTCATTACTCTCTATGTGTTACATTGCCAGCATATTCCATGTGCTGACCCGTTTTCGGGCTGCAACGTTAATGTTGCAGACTTTTCAGACGACGAGTAAGTGGTACGTTAGGGTTACGATTTCCTATACTCAACTTTGCCGTTGGTGTTGATGGGAATCCACAACCTTGTTGCTTCCGCTATATTTTGGATTGAGGTAATAGTTTTACGTTACTTTATACATGTGATTTACCTCTGTTATAAATCCTTCGAGTACTGTGTGTGTCAGCATACCGATCCAGGGATGACACGGAAGCACAGAGACTTGATCCATTCGGGTCGGGTCGCTACAATATGTGACTTCCTGATCCTATCTTGCAAGTCTGTAGTCACCTATTATGTGTTATGATCCGTTAACCCCGAAGTGACAATAATCGGGATACTTACCGGTGATGACCGTAGTTTGAGGAGTTCATGTATTCACTATGTGTTAATGCTTTGGTCCGGTAATCTATTAAAAGGAGGCCTTAATATCCCTTAGTTTCCAATAGGACCCCACTGCCACGGGAGGGTAGGACAAAAGATGTCATGCAAGTTCTTTTCCATAAGCACGTATGACTATATTCGGAATACATGCCTACATTGCATTGATGAACTGGAGCTAGTTCTGTGTCACCTTATGTTATAACTGTTGCATGAGGAATCACATCCGACATAATTATCCATCACTGATCCATTGCCTACGAGCTTTTCATATATTGTTCTTCGCTTATTTACTCTTCCGTTGCTACTGTTACAATCACTATAAAACCAAAACTATTACTTTTGCCACCGTTACCACCACTATCATATTACTTTGCTACTAAATACTTTGCTGCAGATATTAAGTTTCCAAGTGTGGTTGAATTGGCAACTCAGCTGCTAATACTTGAGAATATTCTTTGGCTCCCCTTGTGTCGAATCAATAAATTTGGGTTGAATACTCTACCCTCGAAAACTGTTGCGATCCCCTATACTTGTGGGTTATCAAGACTATTTTCTAGCGCCGTTGCCGGGGAGCATAGCTCTATCCTTTGAGTCACTTGGGATTTATATCTGCTGATCACTATGAAGAACTTGAAAGATAAAAGAACCAAGATTTCTCCCTCAACTACGAGGGGAGGTAAGGAACTGCCATCTAGCTCTGCACTTGATTCACCTTCTGTTTTGAGTAAACTTGCGACACCTACACCTGCTATTCATTCTGATATGTCGCAAGTTATTGATGATGCTACTTCTGCTTTGCATGATACTTATGATGAAACTACTTCTATGCTTGATAATACTGTGCCACTAGGTGAATTTCTTGATGAACAACTTGCTAGGGTTAGAGAGAATGAAATTATTGAAACTGATAATATTGATGAAAGTGATGATGAAGATTCTCCCCCTAGATATGAATTGCCTGTTGTGCCTGAGGATTATGTTATGGATGAAGAAACTGCTAGAGACTTCTTAGCTTGCAATGATAGATCCGATCTTAAGAAATTATTAGCTAAGCTTAAAGAAAAATCTTTGAATGCTAGAATGAAATATGACCCTGCTTTTGCTACTTCACCTATCTTTATTTCCGTTAAGGATTATGATTTCTCTGTCGATCCTGAGTTAATTACTTTGGTTGAATCTGATCCTTTTTATGGCTATGAATCTGAAACTGTTGTGGCACATCTTACTAAATTAAATGATATAGCCACCATGTTTACTCATGATGAGAAACTCGCTATTACTTTATCCTTAAGTTGTTTCTGTTTTCATTAAAGGGTGATGCTAAAACATGGTTTAATTCTCTTGATCCTGGTTGTGTGCATAGTCCCCAGGATATGATTTATTACTTCTCTGCTAAATATTTCCCCGCTCATAAGAAATAAGCTGCCTTAAGGGAAATATATAATTTTGTGCAAATTGAAGAAGAGAGTCTCCCACAAGCTTGGGGGAGGCTTCTCCAATTACTTAATGCTTTGCCTGATCATCCTCTCAAGAAAAATGAAATACTTGATATCTTTTATAATGGACTAACCGATGCTTCCAGAGACCACTTGGATAGTTGTGCTGGTTGTGTTTTCAGGTAAAGAACAGTTGATCAAGCTAAATTGCTATTTAATAATATGTTGAGTAATGAAAATGATTGGACACTTCCTGAACCAACTCCTAAGCCAACTCCAAAGAAAAGAGGTATTCTATTTCTCAGTCCTGAAGATATGCAAGAGGCAAAGTAATCTATGAAAGAAAAGGTATTAAAGCTGAAGATGTTAAGAATTTACCACCTATTGAAGAAATACATGGTCTTGATAACCCGACACAGGTAGTGAAGGTAAATTCTCTTTATAGATTTGATGAAGGTGATATTCCTCGTTATAAGTATGCTAGCCAATGCTTAGATGAGTTTGATAAATTTTTTGTTAAACAAGAAAACTTCAATGATTATGTTGGTAGATAATTGAAACGCAATGCTGATATGCTTGAACACTTGAGTGATTATGTGTCTAGAGTTAAAGGTGAACTTAAACTTGTTACTAAACATGCTTCTATGGTTACCACTCAAGTAGAACAAGTACTTAAGGCTCACAATGTTTTGCTCAATGAATTACATAATAAGAAAAATGATAATGCTGTTAGAGTTATGACTAGAGGGGGTAAAATGACTCAGGAACCTTTGTATCCTGAGGGCCACCCTAAGAGAATTGAGCAAGATTCTCACAAAACTAATGTTGATGCACCTAGTTTTTCTAAGAAGAAAAAGAAAAATGATAGGACTTTGCATGCTTCTATTGAACCTATTGTTGACACACCTGAGAATCCCAATGATATTTCTATTTCTAATGCTGAAACACAATCTGGCAATGAACATGAACCTAGTGATAATGTTAATGATGATGTTCATATTGATGCTCAACCTAGCAATAACAATGATGTAGAGATTGAACCTGCTGTTGATCTTGATAACCCACAATCAAAGAATCGATGTTATGATAAGAGAGACTTTGTTGCTAGGAAGCACGGTAAAATAAGAGAACCATGGGTTCAGAAACCCATGCCTTTTCCTCCTAAACCATCCAAGAAAAAGGATGATGAGGAATTTGAGCGCTTTGCTGAAATGATTAGACCTATCTTCTTGCGTATGCGTTTGACTGATATGCTTAAAATGAATCCTTATGCTAAGTACATGAAATATATTGTTACTAATAAAATAAAGATACCGGAAACTGAAATTTCCACCATGCTTCCTAATTACACTTTTAAGGGTGGAATACCAAAGAAACTAGGAGATCTAGGAGTACCAACTATACCATGATCCATTAAAAGAAACTATGTTAAAACTTCTTTATGTGATCTTGGAGCCGGTGTTAGTGTTATGCCTCTCTCTTTATATCGTAGACTTGATTTGAATAAGTTCACACCTACTACAATATCTTTGCAAATGGCTGATAGATCAACTGCTATACCTGTCGGTATTTGTGAGGATGTGCCTGTTGTGGTTGCAAACGTTACTATTTTAATGGACTTTGTTATTCTTGATATTCTCGAGGACGATATTATGTCGATTATCCTTGGTAGACCCTTTTTGAATACTGCAGGGGCTGTTATTGATTGCAACAAAGGCAATGTCACTTTTCATGTTAACGGTAATGAGCATACGGTACACTTTCCGAGGAAACAACCTCAAGTCCACAGTATCAATTCTATTGGAAAATTTTCAACAATTACTATTAGATGTTTTGAATTTCCTCTTCCTACTGTCAAGAAGAAATAAGATATTCTTATTGTTGGGGACATGCATATCCCCGTTGAGGTAACCTAGTGTTATTCGAAATTTCTCCGGTTTCATGCAATTCGGAATGAGTTTGTTAACAAGACTTGATCAACCTTGTTAGTGGATTCCTTTTAATGAGCATGATATGGATGAAGTTAGAAAGCACAACCTTCTGTACCCTCTTTTTACTTTCTATTATTTATGTTAAATAAAGTAAAAATAGTATTTTCTGTCTGTTTTGTGAATTATCCTTGCAATAAAAAATACCCCGAAAATAAAAGTTCTCCAAATACCCTGAAAATGAAATATGAATTTTTCCAGAATATTTAAGAATTATTGGCACTGAGAACACACTAGGGGGACACACCATGTGCACATGAGGGTGGAGGGCGCGCTGACCCCCCATGGGCGTGCCCCCTGCCTCGTGGACCCCACGTGGGTCCCCTCCACTTATTCTTGCACCCACACACTTCGTCTTCCTCCAGAAAATTTCATCCACCAGCTCAAACCCGAGTTCTAGCTCATCTTGCTGCCATTTTTGATCACCTTGCTCAAAGCTCCATTCACAAAACAGCTTTGGGGGACTGTTCTTCGGTATGTGACTCCTCCAATGGTCCAATTAGTTTTTGTTCTAGTGCTTTATTTATTGCAAATTTTTGCTACTTAGGTGACCCTGTTCTTGAGCTTGCATGTGATACGTCTCCAAAGTATCTATAATTTTTGATTGTCCATGCTATATTATCTACTGTTTTGGACATTATTGGGCCTTATTATTCACTTTTATATTATTTTTGGGACTAACCTATTAACCGGAGGACCAGCCCAGAATTGTTGTTTTTTTGCCTGTTTTAGGGTTTCGAAGAAAAGGAATATCAAACGGAGTCCAAACAGAATGAAACCTTCGGGAACGTGATTTTTAGGAAGATTATGATCCGGGAGACTTGGACCCTACATCAAGAAATAAAACAGGAGGCCACGAGGTAGGGGGGCGCGCCTGCCTACCCTAAGCGCGCCCTCCACCCTCGTGGGCCCCATGTTGCTCCACCGACATACTCCTTCCTCCTATGTATACCACGTACCCCCAAACGATCAGATATGGAGCCAAAACCCTAATTCCACCGCCAGAACTTTCTGTATCCACGAGATCCCATCTTGGGGACTGTTCCGGAGCTCCGCCGGAGGGGGCATCGATCACGGAGGGCTTCTACATCAACACCATAGCCCCTCCGATGAAGTATGAGTAGTTTACATCAGACCTACGGGTCCATAGTTTGTAGCTAGATGGCTTCTTCTCTCTTTTTGGATCTCAATACAATGTTCTCCCCCTCTCTTGTGGAGAACTATTCGATGTTATCTTCTTTTTACAGTGTGTTTGTTGAGACCGATGAATTGTGGGTTTATGATCAAGTCTATCTATGAACAATATTTGAATCTTCTCTGAATTCTTTTATGTATGATTGGTTATCTTTGCAAGTCTCTTTGAATTATCAGTTTGGTTTGGCCTACTAGATTGATCTTTCTTGCAATGGGAGAAGTGCTTAGCTTTGGGTTCAATCTTGCGGTGTCCTTTCCCGGTGAGAGTAAGGGCAGCAAGGCACGTATTGTATTGTTGCCATCAAGGATAACAAGATGGGGTTTTCTTCATATTGCTTGAGTCTATCCCTCTACATCATGTCATCTTGCTTAAGGCGTTACTCTGTTTTTAACTTAATACTCTAGATGCATGCTGGATAGCGGTCGATGAGTGGAGTAATAGTAGTAGATGTAGGCAGGATTGAGTCTACTTGTCTTGGACGTGATGCCTATATACATGATCATACCAAGTACCCATCACATACCCTTATCTCCCGCATTACATTATTTGCCATTTGCCTCTCATTTTCCTCTCCCCCACTTCACCCTTGCCGTTTTATTCGCCCTCTCTCTCTATCCTCCCTCTCTATTTGCCTCTTTTTGTTCGCTTGCTTTTTGTTTGCTTGTGTGTTAGTTTGCTTGCTTGTCACGATGGCTCAAGATAATACTAAATTGTGTGACTTCACCAATACCAACAACAATGATTTTATTAGCAGTCCAATTACTCCTCTTACCGATGCTGAATCTTGTGAAATTAATACTGCCTTGCTGAATCTTGTCATGAAAGATCCGTTCTCCGGCCTTCCTAGTGAAGATGCCGCTACTCATCTAAATAGCTTCGTTGATTTGTGTGACATGCAAAAGAAGAAAGATGTGGATAATGATATTGTTAAATTGAAGCTATTTCCTTTTTCGCTTAGAGATCGTGCTAAAGCTTGGTTTTCGTCTTTGCCTAAAAATAGTATTGATTCATGGAACAAGTGCAAAGATGCTTTTATCTCTAAGTATTTTCCTCCCGCTAAGATCATCTCTCTTAGAAACGATATTATGAATTTTAAGCAACTTGATCATGAACATGTTGCACAAGCTTGGGAGAGAATGAAATTAATGATACGTAATTGCCCTACTCATGGTTTAAATTTGTGGATGATTGTTCAAAAATTTTATGCCGGATTGAATTTTGCTTCTAGAAATCTTTTAGATTCGGCCGCGGGAGGCACTTTTATGGAAATCACTTTAGGAGAAGCTACTAAACTCCTAGATAATATTATGGTTAACTATTCTCAATGGCATACTGAAAGATCTACTAATAAAAGGTGCATGCAATAGAAGAAATTAATGTTTTGAGTGAAAAGATGGATGAACTTATGAAATTATTTTCTAATAAGAGTGTTTCTTCTGATCCTAATGGTATGCCCTTGTATACTTTGATTGAGAATAATAATGAATCTATGGATGTGAATTTTGTTGGTAGGAACAATTTTGGTAACAACGCGTATAGAGGAAATTTCAACCCTAGGCCTTATCCTAGTAATCCCTCTAATAATTATGGTAATTCCTAGAACAATTCTTATGGAAATTATAATATGATGCCCTCTGATTTTGAATCTAATATTAACGAATTTATTACTTTGCAAAAGAATTTTAATGCTATGATTGAAGAAAAAATGCTTAAGACTGATGATTTGGCTAGGAACGTTGATAGAATTGCTCTTGATGTTGATTCTTTGAAACTTAGATCTATTCCACCTAAGGATGATATCAATGAGTCTCTCAAAGCCATGAGAATTTCCATTGATGAGTGCAAAGAAAGAACCGCTAGGATGCGTGCTAAGAAAGATGCCTTTATAAGAGCGTGTTCTTCTAGTTCATATGAAAATAAAGATCAAGATCTAAAAGTTATTGATGTGTCCCCTATTAAATCTTTGTTTTGCAATATGAATCTTGATAATGATGGGACTTAATATGATCGACCTTTACCTAGAAGGCGTTCCAAGAATTTGGAATTTGTTGATCTTGATGCTAAAATGATAAAAGTGGGATTGAAGAAATTAAAACCCTAGATGTTGCTAAACCCACTATTATGGATTTCAAGCAACTTAACTATGAAAATTGCTCTTTGATTGATTTTATTTCCTTGTTGCAATCCGTGCTAAATTCTCCTCACGCTTATAGTCAAAATAAAGCGTTTACTAAACATATCGTTGATGCCTTGATGTAATCTTATGAAGAAAAACTTGAATTGGAAGTTTCTATCCCTTGAAAACTTTATGATGAGTGGGAACCAACTATTAAAATTAAAATTAAAGATCATGAATGCTATGCTTTATGTGATTTGGGTGCTAGTGTTTCCATGATTCCAAAGACTTTGTGTGATTTGTTAGGTTTCCGTGATTTTGATGATTGCTCTCTAAACTTGCACCTTGCAGATTCCACTATTAAGAAACCTATGGTAAGAATTAATGATGTTCTTATTGTTTCAAATAGGAATTATGTGCCCATAGATTTTATTGTTCTTGACATAGATTGCAATCCTTCGTGTCCTATTATTCTTGGTAGACCTTTCCTTAGAACGATTGGTGCAATTATTGATATGAAGGAAGGAAATATTAGATTCCAATTTCCATTAAGGAAAGGCATGTAACACTTTCCTAGAAATAAAATTAAATTACCTTATGAATCTATTATGAGAGCCACTTATGGATTGCCTACCAAAGATGGCAATACCTAGATCTATTCTTGCTTGTTATGCCTAGCTAGGGGCGTTAAGCGATAGCGCTTGTTGGGATGCAACCCAATTTTATTTTTATTCCTTGATTTTTTCTCCTCTTTAGTAATAAATAATTTATCTAGCCTCTGTTTTGGTTGTGTTCTTTGTGTTTAATTAGTGTTTGTGCCAAGTAGAACCGTTGGGAAGACTTGGGGAAAGTCTTGTTGAACTTGCTGTAAAAAACAGAAACTTTAGCGCTCACGAGAACTGCTGTCATTTTTATTTGGAAAGTGATATTTATTTAATTATTTTTGCAGATGATTAATAGATAAATTCCTCACATCCAGCAATTTATTTTATAATTTTTGGGGTTCCAGAGCTTGCGCTAGCTACATATTACTACAGACTGTTCTGTTTTTGACAGATTCTGTTTTTCGTGTGTTGTTTGCTTATTTTGATGAATCTATGGCTAGTAAAATAGTTTATAAACCATAGATAAGTTGGAGTACAGTAGGTATAACACAAATATAAATAAATAATGAGTTCATTACAGTACCTTGAAGTGATATTTTGTTTTCTTTCGCTAACGGAGCTCACGGGATTTTCTACTTTAAGTTTTGTGTTGTGAAGTTTTCAAGTTTTGGGTAAAGATTTGATGGATTATGGAACAAGGAGTGGAAAGAGCCTAAGCTTGGGGATTCCCATGTCACCCCCAAGATAATCTAATGAGAACTAAAAGCCAAAGCTTGGGGATGCCCCGGAAGGCATACCCTCTTTCGTCTACTTCTATCGGCAACTTTACTTGGAGCTATATTTTTACTCGCCACATGATATGTGTTTTGCTTGGAGCGTCTTGTATTATTTGAGTATTTGCTTGTTAGTTTACCAAAATCATCCTTGCTTTACACACCTTTTGAGAGAGCCATACATAATTTGGAATTTCTTAGAATACTCTATGTGCTTTGCTTATATCTTTTGAGTTATATAATTTTGCTCTAGTACTTCACTTATATCTTTTAGAGCACGGTGGTGGATTTGTTTTATAGAAACTATTGATCTCTCATGCTTCACTTAGATTATTTTGAGAGTCTTAAATAGCATGGTAATTTGCTTAAAATCCTAATATGCTTGGTATACAAGATTAATAATAAAACTTTCTTATGAGTGTGTTGAATACTATGATAAGTTTGATACTTGATAATTGTTTTGAGATATGGAGATGGTGATATTAGAGTCATGCTAGTTGAGTAGTTGTGAATTTGAGAAATACTTGTGTTGAAGCTTGCGATTCCCGTAGCATGCACGTATGGTGAACCGTTAAGTGATGAAGTCGGAGCATGATTTATTTATTGATGTCTTCCTTATGAGTGGCGGTCGGGGACGAGCGATGGTCTTTTCCTACCAATCTATCCCCCTAGGAGCATGTGCGTAATACTTTGCTTTGATGACTTGTAGATTTTTACAATAAGTATATGAGTTCTTTATGACTAATGTTGAGTCCATGGATTATACGCACTCTCACCCTTCCACCTTTGCTAGCCTCTCTAATACCGCGCACCTTTCGCCGGTATCATACACACACCATATACCTTCCTCAAAACAGCCACCATACCTACCTATTATGGAATTTCCATATCCATTCCGAGATATATTGCCATGCAACTTTCCACCGTTCCGTTTATTATGACACACTCCATCATTGTCATATTGTTTAGCATGATCATGTAGTCGACATCGTATTTGTGGCAAAGCCACCATTCATAATTCCTTCATACATGTCACTCATGAGTCATTGCATATCCCGGTACACCGCCGGAGGCATTAATATAGAGTCATATTTTGTTCTAAGTATCGAGTTGTAATTGTTGAGTTGTAAGAAAAATAAAAGTGTGATGATCATCATTATTAGAGCATTGTCCCAGTGAGGAAAGGATGATGGAGACTATGATTCCCCCACAAGTCGGGATGAGACTCCGGATGAAAAATAAAAAAATAGAGAAATAAAAGAGGACATAAAAAAAGAGAAAAGGCCCAAATAAAAAAAATATAATGAGAGAAAAAGAGAGAAGGGACAATGTTACTATCCTTTTACCACATTTGTGCTTCAAAGTAGCACCATGATCTTCATAGTAGAGAGTCTCTCATGTTATCACTTTCATATACTAGTGGGAATCTTTCATTGTAGAACTTGGCTTATATATTCCAATGATGGGCTTCCTCAAAATGCCCTAGGTCTTCATAAGCAAGCAAGTTGGATGCACACCCACTTAGTTTCTTTTTGAGCTATCATATACTTATAGCTCTAGTGCATCCGTTGCATGGCAATCCCTACTCACTCACATTGATATCTATTGATGGGCATCTCCATAGCCCGTTGATACGCCTAGTTGATGTGAGATTATCTTCTCCCTTTTTGTCTTCTCCACAACCACCACTCTATTCCACCTATAGTGCTATATCCATGGCTCACGCTCATGTATTGCGTGAAGATTGAAAAAGTTTTGAGAATGTCAAAAGTATGAAACAATTGCTTGGCTTGTCATCGGGGTTGTGCATGATTTAAATATTTTGTGTGGTGAAGATAGAGCATAGCTAGACTATATGATTTTGTAGGGATAACTTTCTTTAGCCATGTTATTTTGAGAAGACATAATTGCTTTGTTAGTATGCTTGAAGTATTATTATTTTTATGTCAATATGAACTTTTGTCTTGAATCTTTTGGATCTGAATATTCATAACACAATTAAGAAGAATTACATTAAAATTATGCCAAGTAGCACTCCACATCAAAAATTTTGTTTTTATCATTTACCTACTCAAGGACGAGCAGGAATTAAGCTTGGGGATGCTTGATACGTCTCCAATGTATCTATAATTTTTGATTGCTCCATGCTATATTATCTACTGTTTTGGACATTATTGGGCCTTATTATTCACTTTTATATTATTTTTGGGACTAACCTATTAACCGGAGGCCCAACCCAGAATTACAGTTTTTTGCCTGTTTTAGGGTTTCGAAGAAAAGGAATATCAAACGGAGTCCAAACGGAATGAAACCTTCGGGAACGTGATTTTTAGGAAGATTATGATCCGGGAGACTTGGACCCTACGTCAAGAAAATAAAACAGGAGGCCACGAGGTAGGGGGGCGCGCCTGCCTACCCTAGGCGTGCCCTCCACCCTCGTGGCCCCCCTGTTGCTCCACCGACGTACTCCTTCCTCCTATATATATCCATGTACCCCAAACGATCAGATACGGAGCCAAAAGCCTAATTCCACCGCCGCAACTTTCTGTATCCATGAGATCCCTTCTTGGGGCCTGTTCCGAAGCTCCGCCGGCGGGGGCATCGATCACGGAGGGCTTCTACATCAACACCATAGCCCCTCCGATGAAGTGTGAGTAGTTTACCTCAGACCTACGGGTCCATAGTTAGTAGCTAGATGGCTTCTTCTCTCTTTTTGGATCTCAATACAATGTTCTCCCCCTCTCTTGTGGAGAAATATTCGATGTAATCTTCTTTTTGCGGTGTGTTTGTTGAGACCGATGAATTGTGGGTTTATGATCAAGTCTATCTATGAATAATATTTGAATCTTCTCTGAATTCTTTTATGTATGATTGGTTATCTTTGCAAGTCTCTTCGAATTATGAGTTTGGTTTGGCCTACTAGATTGATCTTTCTTGCAATGGGAGAAGTGCTTAGCTTTGGGTTCAATCTTGCGGTGTCCTTTCCCGATGACAGTAAGGGCAGCAAGGCATGTATTGTATTGTTGCCATCGAGGATAACAAGATGGGGTTTTCTTCATATTGCTTGAGTCTATCCCTCTACATCATGTCATCTTGCTTAAGGCATTACTCTGTTTTTAACTTAATACTCTAGATGCATGCTGGATAGCGGTCGATGAGTGGAGTAATAGTAGTAGATGCAGGCATGAGTCGGTCTACTTGTCTCGGACGTGATGCCTATATACATGATCATACCTAGATATTCTCAAAACTATGCCCAATTCTGTCAATTGCTCAACAGTAATTTGTTAACCCACCATAGAATACTTATGCTCTTGAGAGAAGCCACTAGTGACCTATGGCCCCCGGGTCTATGTTTATCATATTGATCTCCTACTACTTAGTTATTTCCTTTGCTATTTACTTTGCCTTTATTTTACTTTGCATCTTTTATCATAAAAATACCAAAAATATTATCTTATCATATCTATCAGATCTCACTCTCGTAAGTGGCCTTATAGGGATTGACAACCCCTATTTGAGTTGGTTGCGAGGATTTATTTGTTTTGTGCAGGTGCGCGGGACTCGTGCGTAGCCTCCTACTGGATTGATACCTTGGTTCTCAAAAACTGAGGGAGATACTTATGCTACTTTGTTGCATCATCCCTTCCTCTTCGGGGAAAACCAACGGGGTGCTCAAGAGGTAGCAGCATGTCAAATTTATGTGGTCAAAAGTAGTTTTGATGCATGATATGGCCTCTAGGCACTTGTAGGAGTACTTGCTATCAGTTTTTTTGAGTTTGGTTTACTTTTATTTTAAGTTACTAAAAATTTCAGAAATTTTTCAGAGGAAGAAATATGCTTAGAAAAATGTACCAAGGTGGTCCTCAAGGAAGCAAGGCCCAAGGCCCGCAATACGTGAGCCGGACAATGAACTACCAAGGGAGGCTCAAGTGCGGCCTTGTGAATGGCCGTCAGAGGATTTCATGGTCCAGGCAAGCATTGATACGTCTCCGTCGTATCTACTTTTCCAAACACTTTTGTCCTTGTATTAACTCTAACTTGCATGATTTGAATGGAACTAACCCGGACTGCCGTTGTTTTCAGCAGAATTGCCATGGTGTTATTTTTGTGCAGAAATAGAAGTTCATGGAATTACTTGAAAATCAACGGAGATTATTTTTGGAATATATAAAAAATATTGGTGAAAAGATCCACGTCAGGCGGCCCACACCCTGTCCAAGAGGGTGGGGGGGCACGGCTACCCCCCTGGGCGCGCCCCCTGCCTCGTGGCCCCCCTGATGCTCCACTAACGTCCATCTTGACTCCATATATTCACTTTCGGGGAAAAAATCAAAGAGAAGGATTCATCACGTTTTACGATACAGAGCCGCCGCCAAGCCCTAAACTCTCTCGGGAGGGCTGATCTGGAGTCCGTTCAGGGCCCCGGAGAGGGGAATCCGTCGCCATCATCATCATCAACCTTCCTCCATCACCAATTTCATGATGCTCACCGCCGTGCGTGAGTAATTCCATCGTAGGCTTGCTGGACGGTGATGGGTTGGATGAGATTTATCATGTAGTCGAGTTAGTTTTGTTAGGGTTTGATCCCTAGTATCCACTATGTTCTGAGATTGATGTTGCTATGACTTTGCTATGCTTAATGCTTGTCACTAGGGCCTGAGTGCCATGATTTCAGATCTGAATCTATTATGTTTTCATGAATATATGTGAGTTCGTGATCCTATCTTGCAAGTCTAGAGTCACCTATTATGTGTTATGATCCTTTAACCCCGAAGTTACAATAATCGGGATGCTTACCGGTGATGACCATAGTTTGAGGAGTTCATGTATTCACTATGTGTTAATGATTTGGTCCAGTACTCTAAAAGGAGGCCTTAATATCCCTTAGTTTCCATCAGGACCCCGCCGCCACTGGAGGGTAGGACAAAAGATGTCATGCAAATTCTTTTCCATAAGCACGTATGACTATATTCGGAATACATGCCTACATTACATTGATGAACTGGAGCTAGTTCTGTGTCACCCTATGTTATAACTGTTGCATGAGGAATCACATCTGACATAATTATACATCACTGATCCATTGCCTACGAGCTCTTCATATATTGTTCTTTGCTTATTTACTTTTCCGTTGCTACTGTTACAATCACTATAAAACCAAAACTATTACTTTTGCCACCGTTACCACTACTATCATATTACTTTGCTACTAAATACCTTGCTGCAGATATTAAGTTTCCAGGTGTGGTTGAATTGGCAACTCAGCTGCTAATACTTGAGAATATTCTTTGGCTCCCCTTGTGTCGAATCAATAAATTTGGGTTGAATACTCCACCCTTGAAAACTGTTGCGATCCCCTATACTTATGGGTTATCAAGACTATTTTCTGGCGCTGTTGCCGGGGAGCATAGCTCTATTCTTTGAGTCACTTGGGATTTATATCTGCTGGTCACTATGAAGAACTTGAAAGATCAAAGAACCAAGATTTTTCCCTCAACTACGAGGGGAGGTAAGGAACTATCATCTAGCTCTGTACTTGATTCACCTTCTGTTTTGTGTAAACTTGCGACACCTACTGCTGCTATTCATTCTGATAGGTCGCATGTTATTGATGATGCCACTTCTACTATGCGTGATATTTATGATGAAGCTACTTCTATGCTTGATAATACTGTGCCACTAGGTGAATTTATTAATGAACAACTTGCTAGGGTTAGAGAGAATGAAATTATTGAAACTGATAATATTGATGAAAGTGATGATGAAGATTCTCTCCCTAGATATGAATTGCCTGTTGTTCTTGAGGGTTATGTTATGGATGAAGAAACTGCTAGAGACTTCTTAGCTTGCAATGATTGATCTGATCTTAAGATATTATTAGCTAAGCATAAAGAAAAGTCTTTGAATGCTAGAATGAAATATGACCCTGCTTTTGCTACTTTGCCTATCTTTATTACTGATAAGGATTATGATTTCTCTGCCGATCCTGAGTTAATTACTTTGGTTGAATCTGATCCTTTCTATGGCTATGAATCTGAAATTGTTGTGGCACATCTTACTAAATTAAATGATATAACCACCCTGTTTACTCATGATGAGAAAACTCGCTATTACTTTATCCTCAAGTTGTTTTCGTTCTCATTAAAGGGTGATTCTACAACATGGTTTAATTCTCTTGATCGTGGTTGTGTGCGTAGTCCCCATGATATGATTTATTACTTCTCTGCTAAATATTTCCTCGCTTATAAGAAACAAGCTGCCTTAAGGGAAATATATAATTTTGTGCAAATTGAAGAAGAGAGTCTCCCACAAGCGTGGGGGAGGCTTCTCCGATTACTTAATGCTTTGCCTGATCATCCTCTCAAGAAAAATGAAATACTTGATATCTTTTATAATGGACTAACTGATGCTTCCAGAGACTACCTGGATAGTTGTGCTGGTTGTGTTTTCAGGGAAAGAACTGTTGATCAAGTTGAATTGCTATTGAATAATATGTTTTCTTGTCTTTTTGTAATTGGAAATATAAGGATTTTCAATGCAATTCACCGCACAACACATAAAAATTTCTTCTAGATCAAAATCAAGAAATCTATCAAGATTAAATTTTGGAAGACCCTAAGTTATACGTTTCATTTCTTCATACCCCAAAAGAAGACTAAGCTCTTTATGATGCTCAAAGGTAATCAAGTTATCACAATTTTTGGACACGATTTGATCATGAAACAAATAGCATTGGAGCTTTAAATGACCATGTTCATTGCAAAGTTCACAAGGATGGCGATAAATATTGAATCTTTCAGCACAATAATCTAGCGTTTCTTGCAACCATTTAGTTTCCAAATACTTATGCCTCTTGCAAAATCTATCTTCCCTATTTGGTGTGTGCTTGCAAGATCTATGTATTCCACAAAAGTTTACATGCTTATAAGAGACATTTTCATCATGAATAGTGCAATAATCATTAGTACCATGGATATTCAAAGAGTTCATAATAATAACATTGCAATCATGCTCATCATTCAAAGATTTAGTGCCATACATTCTAATGCATTCTTCTTCTAACACTTTGGCACAATTAATTATCGGAATCCTTATTTTCACGAAAGATATTAAAAAGATGAAGCATATGAGGTACCCTTAATTCCATATTTTGTAGTTTTATTTTATAAACTAAACTAGTGATAAAACAAGAAACAAAAAGATTCGATTGCAAGATCTAAAGATATACCTTCAAGCGCTAACCTCCCCGACAACGACGCTAGAAAAGAGCTTGATGTCTACTACGCAACCTTCTTCTTGTAGACGTTGTTGGGCCTCCAAGTGCAGAGGTTTGTAGGACAGTAGCAAATTTCCCTCAAGTGGATGACCTAATGTTTATCAATCCATGGGAGGCGTAGGTTGAAGATGGTCTCTCTCAAACAACCCTGCAACCAAATAACAAAGAGTCTCTTGTGTCCCCAACACACCCAATACAATGGTAAATTGTATAGGGTGCACTAGTTCACCGAAGAGATGGTGATACAAGTGCAATATGGATGGTATATATATAGGTTTTTGTAATCTGAAAATATAAAAACAGCAAGGTAACTAATGATAAAAGTGAGCGTAAACGGTATTGCAATGCTATGAAACAAGGCCTAGGGTTCATACTTTTCACTAGTGCAAGTTCTCTCAACAATAATAACATAATTGGATCATATAACTATCCCTCAACATGCAACAAAGAGTCACTCCAAAGGCACTAATAGCGGAGAACAAATGAAGAGATTATTGTAGGGTACGAAACCACCTCAAAGTTATCCTTTCTGATCGATCTATTCAAGAGTCCGTAGTAAAATAACACGAAGCTATTCTTTCCATTCAATCTATCCTAGAGTTCGTACAAGAATAACACCTTAAGACACAAATCAACCAAAACCCTAATGTCACCTAGATACTCCAATGTCACCTCAAGTATCTGTGGGTATGATTATACGATATGCATCACACAATCTCATATTCATCTATTCAACCAACACAAAGAACTTCAAAGAGTGCCCCAAAGTTTCTACCGGAGAGTCAATATGAAAACGTGTGCCAACCCCTATGCATAAGTTCACAAGGTCACGGAACTCGTAAGTTGATCACCAAAACATACATCAAGTGGATCACATGATATCCCATTGTCACCACAGATAAGCACATGCAAGACATACATCAAGTGTTCTCAAATCCTTAAAGACTCAATCCGATAAGATAACTTCAAAGGGAAAACTCAATTCATCACAAGAGAGTAGAGGGGGAGAAACATCATAAGATCCAACTATAATAGCAAAGCTCATGATACATCAAGATCGTGCCGACTCAAGAACACGAGAGAGAGAGATCAAACACATAGCTACTGGTACATACCCTCAGCCCCGAGGGTGAACTACTCCTTCCTCGTCATGGAGAGTGCCGGGATGATGAAGATGGCCACCGGAGAGGGATTCCCCCCTCCAGCAGGGTGCCGGAATGGGTCTAGATTGGTTTTCGGTGACTACGGAGGCTTCTGGCGGGCGGAACTCCTGATCTATTGTGCTCTAGGTTAATAGCTTAGTCCCAAAAATCATATAAAATAGCATATAAATGCATATAAAATTTCCAAGGTTGATAATATAATAGCATGGAACAATCAAAAATTATAGATACGTTGGAGACGTATCAATTCTCTCTATAGATTTGATAAATGTGAAATCCCATTTACTAAGTTCGCTAGCCAATGCTTGGATGAGTTTGATGACTTTATGGTTAAACAAGAAGACTTCAATGCTTATGTTGGTAGACAATTGAAATGTAATGCTGATATGCTTGAACACTTGAGTGATTATATGTCTAGAATTAAAGGAGAACTTAAACTCATTAGTAAACATGCTTCTATGGTTAGCACTCAAGTAGAACAAGTACTTAAGGCTCAGAATGATTTGCTCAATGAATTAAATAATAAGAAAAATGATAATGTTGTTAGAGTCATGACTAGAGGGGGTAAAATGACTTCGGAACCTTTGTATCCTGAGGGCCACCCTAAGAGAATTGAGCAAGATTCTCAGAGAACTAATGTTGATGCACCTAGTTCTTCTAAGAGGAAGAAAAAGAAAAATGATGGGACTTTGCATGCTTCTAGTGAACCTGTTGTTGACACACCTAAGAATCCCAATGATATTTTTATTTCTGATGCTGAAACATAATCTGGTAATGAACATGAACGTAGTGATAATGTTAATGATGATGTTCATGTTGATGCTCAACCTACTAATGATAATGCTGTAGAGATTGAACCTGCTGTTGATCTTGATAACCCACAATCAAAGAATCAACGTTATGATAAGAGAGACTTTGTTGCTAGGAAGCACGGTAAGGAAAGAGAACCATGGGTTCAGAAACCCATGCCTTTTCCTCCTAAACCATCCAAGAAAAATGATGATGAGGATTTTGAGCGATTTGCTGAAATGATTAGACCTATCTTTTTGCATATGCGTTTGACTGATATGCTTAAAATGAATCCTTATGCTAAGTATATGAAAGATATTGTTACAAATAAAAGAAAGATACCAGAAGCTGAAATTTCCACCATGCTTGCAAATTATACTTTTAAGGGTGGAATACCAAAGAAACTTGGAGATCCCGGAGTACCAACTCTACCATGCTCTATTAAAAGAAACTATGTTAAAACTGCTTTATGTGATCTTGGAGCCGGTGTTAGTTTTATGCCTCTCTCTTTATATCGTATACTTGATTTGAATAAGTTGACACCTACTAAAATATCTTTGCAAATGGTTGATAAATCAACTGCTATACCTGTCGGTATTTGTGAGGATGTGCCTGTTGTGGTTGCAAATGCTACTATTTTAACGAACTTTGTTATTCTTGATATTCCCAAGGACGATAGTATGTCGATTATCCTTGGTAGACCCTTTTTGAATACTGCAGGGGCTGTTATTGATTGCAACAAAGGCAATGTCACTTTTCATGTTAATGGTAATGATCATACGGCACACTTTCCGAGGAAACAACCTCAAGTCCACAGTATCAATTCTATCGGAAAATTTTCAACAATCACTATTGGAGGTTTTGAATTTCCTCTTCCTACTGTCAAGAAGAAATATGGTATTCTTATTGTTGGGGACATGCATATCCCCATTGAGGTAACCTAGTGTTATTCGAAAATTCTCCGGTTTCATGTTATTCGAAAAGGGTTTGTTAACAAGACTTGATCAACCTTGTTAGTGGATTCTTTTTGATGAGCATGAGATGGGTGAAGTTAGAAAGCACAACCTTCTGTACCCTCTTTTTACTTTCTGTTATTCATATTAAATAAAGAAAAAAATAGAATTTTCCGTCTGTTTTCTGAATTATCCTTGCAATAAAAAAATACCCCGAAAATAAAAGTTCTCCAAATGCCCTCAAAATTAAATATGATTTTCCAGAATATTTAAGGATTTTAGGCTCTGAGAACACAGTAGGGGAGCAGCCACGTGCCCACGAGGGTGGTGGGCGCGCCCCCTGCCTTGTGGACCCCATGTGGGTCCCCTCCACTTATCCTTACACCCACACACTTCGTCTTGCTCCAGAAAAAATCACCCACCAGCTCAAACCCGAGTTCTAGCTCATCTTGCTGTCATTTTCGATCTCCTTGCTCAAAGCTCCATTCACAAAACTGCTTTGGGGGATTGTTCTTTGGTATGTGACTCCTCCAGTGGTCCAATTAGTTTTTGCTCTGGTGCTTTATTTATTGCAAATTTTTGCTGCTTAGGTGACCCTGTTCTTGAGCTTGCATGTCAAATTTATGTGGTTAAAAGTAGTTTTAATGCATGATATAGCCTCTAGGCACTTGTAGGAGTGGTTGCTATCAATTTTGTTGAGTTTGGTTCACTTTTATTTTGAGTCACTAAAAATTTCAGAAATTTTTCAGAGGAATAAATATGTTTAGGAAAATGTACCAAGGTGGTTCCTCAAGGAAGCAAGGACCCAGGCTTGCAATACGTGAGCCGGACAATGAACTACCAAGGGATGCTCTAGTGCGGCCTTGTGAATGGCCGTCAGAGGACTTCATGATTCGGGCAGGAATCAAGGAAGAATTTGACGCATATGTGCGTAATGCTGATCTGGAGAGCTTCGAGGCAGATAAGTGCCGACAATACCTCTATTTAACTGATTCATTTGTGAGAAGGTTTAAATTTACATCATCACGCAATTCTCAAATTGTCCTGTTTGATCTTTATGATAAATATTACACCATGGACTTAGAGGATTTTAATACTGCTTGTAAACTCCCTCGGTGGGGTAGTGTTAGTGAACCTCGCAAATCTGAATATAAAGACTTTCTTGCTAGTATAACTATGGGGGAATCTAGGGAAATCACGCAAGCTACCATAGGGAGCATTCATTTTCCAGCCATACATTATTTTGCTCTCTTCATATGTAGACGCTTTAATGGTAAGGATGAAGCATGTCAGATGTGTGTTCCCGACCTAAGTGTTCTCAAGAGTGATGTATTAGGAGATAGACAATATAACTTGGGGGGCCATTATTGCACGTAGGTTGCATAATAATAGCATTAATGGAAATTTCTTTGGTGGAATTTACGCAACCCGTTTAGCTGATTTTCTTGAGATACCCATACGTGGAGATGATATTGAGTTGCCTCCTGCTTATTTAGATTATAATGCTATGGTTCGTCATCAGTTTGTTGAGAGGAAAGATCAGTCCCACCAGTATCGACTAATCTTTGACAGACGATGCACCTATCACGTCGCTCTCCCTGCTCCTACTTTCTTCGACTTTCAGGCAAAAAGGAGATATGTTATAACCAGGGAGGAGGCAAACGAGTACGAGAGGAGGGCGGAGGCAGCCCGCCTCCAAGCTGAAGCCCTTCAGGCAGTAGCTGATGCATCTCAGTTCGACCCTAGCTTCAACTTCGGATATCCACCAGGCCATCCATGGGCATAGACCAACTTAGGCCAAAAGCCTAAGCTTGGGGAGTACATATTCCTCACTGACATTACATTCATGTTCACACACTCATTCTAGTTGTCGGTGATCATACTTTTTCACTGTATCATCCATGCTAGTTTATTTTGTTTTTAAGCTTTCTTCTTGTGTGTTTGAAAAACCTTAAGAAAAACCAAAAAAATTAGTTGTAGCTTTTAGCTATTTTACTTTCCATGCTTATACTAGTAGTAATTAAAAACAAAACCCAAAAAGATTTCTCGTTCTTCTTTTGCTTGTTGGGAGCTTTCCTGTGTAAATAGTTTCTTTTCTTTTCTTTGGGGGTCAAGAGGAGAAGACCACGATGAAAATGTTGAGTGGCTCTCAGATGCATTATTGTCGATCTAACAAAGATCCCATATTACCTTGTCTTCTCCCATGTATTGAATGCTTGTAGATTCCAGCTTAGTCCAATGCACGTGCATCATTATTATTATCCACACTATTCGGTCGTGCAAGTGAAAGGCAATAAAGACGATATATGATGAACTGATAGAGATAAGAAAAGCTGGTATGAACTCGACCTCTCTTGTTTTTGTAAATATGATTAGTTCATCATTCCTGATTCAGCCTATTATGAATGAAACATGTTTGCAATGACAATTAGAGATTATAGTTGCTCATGCCATGCTTAATTTGCTAGGAGTTTATAATAGTTTACCTTGCATGCCAACATGCTATTAAAATGGTTGTGATGTGGTAGATAGGGTGGTATCCTCCTTTGAACGATTCGAGTGGCTTGACTTGCCACATGTTCACGCATGTAGTTGAAACAAAATCAACATAGCCTCCAAGATATTTATGTTCATGGTGAACTATATCCTACTCATGCTTGCATTCGGTGTTGATTAATTTCAATGCATGTTCATGACTGTTGTCGCTCTCTAGCAGGTCGCTTCCCAGTCTCTTTCTAGCCTTCACTTGTACTAAGCGGGAATACTACTTGTGCACCCAACTCCATAAACCCCAAAGTTATTCCATATGAGTCCACCATACCTACCTATATGCGGTATCTACCTGCCGTTCCAAGTAAATTTGTGTGTGCCAAACTCTAAACCTTCAAATAAACATTCTGTTTTGTATGATCAAATAGCTCATTTATCAACTAGGGCTATCTATATCCTCCATGATAGGCGGGTTATTCTCAAAAGGAGTGGACTCCGCTCCTCATTCACGAGAAAATGGCTGGTCATCGGGATGCCCAGTCCCATGCTCAAATCAAATCAAAATAATTGCAAACAAAACTCCCCCATGATTGTTGTTAGTTGGAGGCACCCGTTGTTTCGGGCAAGCCATGGATTGATGCTTGTTGGTGGTGGGGGAGTATAAACTTTACCAATCTTCTTGGGAACCGCCTATAATGTGTCTAGCATGGAAGATATCGAGATCTATCGGTTGTTATGTTGACAATGAAAGTATACCTCTCAAAATATTATTCATCTCTATTTCAAACCGAGCTCTGGCACCTCTACAAATCCCTGCTTCCCTCTGCGAAGGTCCTATCTATTTACTTTTTTGCTGAGTCATTATCCTCTTATTAAAAAGCACTAGTTGGAGAGCACCACTGTCATTTGCATGTATTATTGTTAGTTTACATTGAGTATGACTTGACTGGATCTCTTTTACCATGAATTACAATGTCTAGTCAGTCCTTGATCTTTAAAGGTGCTCTGCATTTATGTTTTGCGGTTTCAAAAAGGGCTAGCGAGATACCTTCTTGTTATATCATATTATGATTGTTTTAAGAAAGTGTTGTCATCCGAGATTTATTATTATTAGTCGCTAGTTGATTGTGCCATTGATATGAGTAAACATGAGACCTAAATGTTATTGTGAATATGGTTAGTTCATAATCTTTACTGAAAACTTGAATGCTGGCTTTACATATTTACAACAACAAGAGCAAACATAGTTGGTAAACGTTTTTTTATCACTTTCAGTTTATCAACTGAATTGCTTGAGGACAAGCAAAGGTTTAAGCTTGGAGGAGTTGATACGTCTCCGTTGTATCTACTTTTCCAAACACTTCTGCCCTTGTTTTGGACTCTAACTTGCATGATTTGAATGGAACTAACCCGGACTGACGTTGTTTTCAGTAGAATTGCCATGCTGTTATTTTTGTGCAGAAATAAAAGTTCTCAGAATGACCTGAAAATCAATGGAGATTATTTTTGGAATATATAAAAAATACTGGCAAAAAGATCCACGTCAGGGGGCCTACACCCTGTCCACGAGGGTCGGGGCGCGCCTACCCCCCTGGGCATGCCCCCTGCCTCGTGGGCCCCCTAATGCTCCACCGGCGTCCATCGTGACTCCATATATTCACTTTCGGGGAGAACAAAATTAGAGAGAATGATTCATCACGTCTTACGATACGGAGCCACCGCCAAGCCCTAAACTCTCTCGGAAGGGCTGATCTAGAGTCCGTTTGGGGCTCCGGAGAGGGGAATCCGTCGCCATCGTCATCATCAACCTTCCTCCATCACCAATTTCATGATGCTCACCGCTGTGCGTGAGGTATTCCATCATAGGCTTGCTGGACGGTGATGGGTTGGATGAGATTTATCATGTAATCGAGTTAGTTTTGTTAGGGTTTGATCCCTAGTATCCACTATGTTTTGAGATTGATGTTGCTATGACTTTGCTATGCTTAATGCTTGTCACTAGGGCCCAAGTGCCATGATATCAGATCTGAACCTATTATGTTTTCATGAATATATGTGAGTTCGTGATCCTATCTTGCAAGTCTATAGTCACCTATTATGTATTATGATCCGTTAACCCCGAAGTGACAGTAATCAGGATACTTACCGGTGATGACCGTAGTTTGAGGAGTTCAGGTATTCACTATGTGTTAACGCTTTGGTATGGTACTCTATTAAAAGGAGGCCTTAATATCCCTTAGTTTCCATCAGGACCCCGCTGCCATGGGAGGGTAGGACAAAAGATGTCATGCAAGTTCTTTTCCATAAGCACGTATGACTATATTTGGAATACATGCCTACATTACATTGATGAACTGGAGCTAGTTCTACGTCACCCTGTGTTATAACTGTTACATGATTGATCAGATCTGACATAATTATCCATCACTGATCCATTGCCTACGAGATTTTCATATATTTTTCTTTGCTTATTTACTTTTACGTTGCTACTGTTACAATCACTATAAAACCAAAAATATTACTTTTGCCACCTTACCACTATTATCATATTACTTTGCTACTAAATACCTTGCTGCAGATATTAAGTTTCCAGGTGTGGTTGAATTGACAACTCAGCTGCTAGTACTTGAGAATATTCTTTGGCTCCCCTTGTGTCGAATCAATAAATTTGGGTTGAATACTCTACCCTCGAAAACTGTTGCGATCCCTTATACTTGTGGGTTATCAGGCATCAAGGAAGAATTTGACGCATATGTGCGTAACGCTGATCTTGAGAGCTTCGAGTCAGATAAGTGCTGGCAATACCTCTATTTAACTGATTCATTTGTGAGGAGGTTTAAATTTACATCCTCGCGCAATTCTCACAATGTCCTATTTGATCTTTATGATAAATCTTATACCATGGACTTAGAAGATTTTAATACTGCTTGTAAACTCCCGCAGTGGGGTAGTGCTAGTGAACCTCGCAAATCTGAAGTTAAAGAATTTCTTGCTAGTATCACTGTGTGGGAATCTAGAGAAATAACAAAAGCTACCATAGGGAGCATTCATTTTCCTGCCATACATTATTTTTCTCTCTTCGTGGGTAGATGCATTAACGGTAAGGATGAGCCATGTCACATGTGTGTTCCCGATCTTAGTGTTCTCAGGAGTGTTGTATTAGGAGATAAACAATACAACTTGGGGGCTATTGTTGCACGTAGGTTGCATCTTAATCGTTTAACTGGAGATTTGTTTGGGGGAATTTATGCAACTCGTGTAGCTAACTTTCTTGGTATACCCATACATGGGGATGATATTGAGTTGCCTCCTACTTATCTAGATTATAATGCCATGGTCCGTCATCAGTTTGTTGAGAGGAACGATCAGTTCCTCCAGTACCGACTAATCTTTGACAGATGGCGCACCGTCCAGTTGCTCTCCCTGCTCCTGCTTTCTTTGATTTTTAGACAAAAGGGAGATATGTTATAACCAGGGAGGAGGTGAACGAGTGTGAGAGGAGGACGGAGCCAGCTCGCCTCCAAGCTGCAGCTCATGAGGCAATTGCCGCTGCATCTCAGTACGACCCTAGCTACAACTTTGATCCATGGGCATAGACCAACTTAGGCAAAAAACCTAAGCTTGGGGGAGTACGTATTTATCACCGACATTACATTCATGTTCACACACTCATGCCAGTTGTCGGTGCTCATACTTTTTCATTGTATAATCCATGTAAGTTTATTTTCTTTTTAAGCTTTCTTCTTGTGTGTTTGAAAAACCTTAAGAAAAACCAAAAAAATTAGTTGTGGCTTTTAGCTAGTTTACTTTCCATGCCTGTAGTAGTAATTAAAAAGAAAACCCAAAAAGATTTCTCGTTCTTCTTTTGCTTGTTGGGAGCTTTCCCGTGTAAATAGTTTTGTTCCTTTCTTTTCTTTGGGGGGTCGAGAGGAGAAGACCACGATGAAAATGTTGAGTGGCTCTCATATGCATTATTGTTGATCTAACAAAGAGTCCATATTACCTTGTCTTCTCCCTTGAACCGAATGCTTGCAGATTCCACCTTAGTTCAATGCACGCGCACTATTATTATTATCCACACTATTCGGTTGTGCAAGTGAAAGGCAATAATGACGACATATGATGAACTGATTGAGATGAAAAAAGCTGGTATGAACTCGACCTCTCTTGTTTTTGTAAATATGATTAGTTAATCGTTCCTGATTCATCCTATTATGAATGAAACATGTTTGCAATGACAATTAGAGATTATAGTTGCTCATGCCATGCTTAATTTGCTAGGAGTTTATAATGGTTTACCTTGCGTGCCAACATGCTATTAAAATGGTTGTGATGTGGTATGATAGGGTGGTATCCTCCTTTGAACAATTCGAGTGGCTTGACTTGGCACATGTTCACGCATGTAGTTGAAACAAAATCAACATAGCCTCCATGATATTTATGTTCATGGTGAATTATATCCTACTCATGCTTGCATTCAGTGTTGATTAATTTTAATGCATGTTCATGACTGTTGTCGCTCTCTAGCTAGTCGCTTCCCAGTCTCTTTCTAGCCTTCACTTGTACTAAGCGGGAACACTGCTTGTGCATCCAACTCCATAAACCCCAAAACTTATTCCATATGAGTCCACCATACCTTCCTATATGCGGTATCTACCTGCCGTTCCAAGTAAAATATGTATGTGCCAAACTCTAAACCTTCAAATAAAAATTCTGTTTTGTATGCTCGAATAGCTCATGTATCAACTATGGCTATCTGTATCTTCCATGCTAGGGGGGTTATTCTCAAGAGGAGTGGACTCCGCTCCTCACTCATGAGAAAATGGCTGGTCACCGGGATGCCCGGTCCCATGCTGAAATCAAATCAAAATAATTGCAAACAAAACTCCCCCAGGATTGTTGTTAGTTGGAGGCACCCGTTGTTTCGGGCAAGCCATGGATTGATGCTTGTTGGTGGAGGGGGGTTATAAAATTTACCATTCTGCTTGGGAACCGCCTATAATGTGTGTAGCATGGAAGATATCGAGATCTCTCGGTTGTTATGTTGACAATGAAAGTATACCGCTCAAAATATTATTCATCTCTATTTCAAAACTGAGCTCTGGCACCTCTACAAATCCCTGCTTCCCTCTGTGAAGGGCCTATCCATTTACTTTTATGTTGAGTCATCATCCTCTTATTAAAAGCACCAGTTGGAGAGCACCGCTGTCATTTGCATGTATTATTGTTAGTTTACATTGAGTATGACTTGGATCTCTTTTACCATGAACTACAATTTCCAGTCAGCCCTTGATCTTCAGGGGTGCTCTGCATTTATGTTTTGCGGTCTCAGAAAGGGCTAGCGAGATACCATCTTGTTATATCATATTATGATTGTTTTGAGAAAGTATTTTCATCCGAGATTTATTATTATTGCTCGCTAGTTGATTATGCCATTGATATGAGTAAACATGAGACCTAAATGTTATTGTGACTATGGTTAGTTCATAATCTTTGATGAAAACTTGAATGCTGGCATTAAATATTTACAACAACAAGAGCAAACAGAGTTTGTAAAAGTTTTTCTTTATCACTTTCAGTTTATCAACTAAATTGCTTGAGGACAAGCAAAGGTTTAAGCTTGGGGGAGTTGATACGTCTCCAACGTATCTACTTTTCCAAACACTTTTGCCCTTGTTTTGGACTCTAACTTGAATGGTTTGAATGGAACTAACCCAGACTGACGTTGTTTTCAGCAGAATTGCGATGGTGTTATTTTTCTGCAGAAATAGAATTTCTCGGAATGACCTGAAAATCAACGGAGAATATTTTTGGAATATATAAAAAATACCGGCGAAAGAATCCATGTCAGGGGACCCACACCCTATCCACGAGGGTGGGGGCGCACCTACCCCCTGGGCGCGCCCCTGCCTCGTGGGCCCCCTGACGCTCCACCAACCTCAACTCGAACTCCATATATTCATGTTTGGGGAGAAAAAAATCAGAGAGAAGGATTCATCGCGTTTTACGATACGGAGCCTCCGCCAAGCCCTAATCTCTCTCGGGAGGGCTGATCTGGAGTCCGTTCGGGGCTCCAGAGAGGGGAATCCGTCGCCGTCGTCATCATCAACCTTCCTCCATCACCAATTTTATGATGCTCACCGCCGTGCGTGAGTAATTCCATCATAGGCTTGTTGGACGGTGATGGGTTGGATGAGATTTATCATGTAATCGAGTTAGTTTTGTGAGGGTTTGATCCCTAGTATCCATTATGTTCTGAGATTGATGTTGCTATGACTTTGCTCTGCTTAATTCTTGTCACTAGGGCCCGAGTGCCATGATTTCAGATCTGAACCTATTATGTTTTCATGAATATATGTGAGTTCTTGATCCTATCTTGCAAGTCTATAGTCACCTATTATGTGTTATGACCCGTTAACCCCGAAGTGACAATAATTGGGATACATACCGGTGATGATCGTAGTTTGAGGAGTTCATGTATTCACTATGTCTTAATGCTTTGGTCTGGTACTCTATTAA
>NC_057800.1:70891848-70909923 GCF_018294505.1 Triticum aestivum
TTTTCCATAAGCATGTATGACTATATTCGGAATACATGCCTACATTACATTGATGAACTGGAGCTAGTTCGGTGTCACCCTATGTTATAACTGTTGCATGAGGAATCGCATCCGACATAATTATCCATCACTGATCCATTGCCTACGAGCTTTTCATATATTGTTCTTCGCTTATTTACTTTTTTGTTCCTACTGTTACAATCACTATAAAACCAAAACTATTACTTTTGCCACCGTTACCACTACTATCATATTACTTTGCTACTAAATAATTTGCTGCAGATATTAAGTTTCCAGGTGTGGTTGAATTGACAACTCAGCTGCTAATACTTGCGAATATTCTTTGGCTCCCCTTGTGTTGAATTAATAAATTTGGGTTGAATACTCTACCCTCGAAAACTATTGTGATCCCCTATACTTGTGGGTTATCAGTATGAGATAGTCCTTGGTTGATTTATAGAATGCTCATCGCACTTCACTTATATTTTGTTGAGTATGGCTTTATAGAATGCTTCATGTGCTTCACTTATATCATTTGAAGTTTGGATTGCCTGTTTCTCTTCACATAGAAAACCGCCATTTGTAGAATGTTCTTTTGCTTCACTTATATTTGTTAGAGCGTGGACATATCTTTTGTAGAAAGAATTAAACTCTTTTGCTTCACTTATATCTATTTAGAGAGATGACAGGAATTGGTTATTCAGATGGTTAGTCATAAAATCTTACATAAAAACTTGTAGATCATTGAATATGACTAGTAGAATGCCCGTGCGTTGCTACGGGCGTGGAAGCGAGAGAAACATAGATGAACACAAGAGCATAAGTTGTGGTCATTTTTTATCTTCTCCAACAAAAGGCAGTCCCTCGGCTTTTCTATATATACCAAAATTGTGGGAAGACAGGATAATCTTGCTTATCTCTTTTCCTTTCTATTTACTCATTAGTCACTACCACAAAAAGACATGACATCATCTTCATTCTCCTTGCCTGCCTCCTAAATATATATTGGAAAACCAGTCCGTGCTCATTGGAATACCAATTGGAAATATATGTTGCCATCTAGATATATCGAAATTCTACCGGGTTGCGCTGTTTTGAGCGCATTGTTGAATTCCTTAGCAAATCAGTAATTTCACTAAATGCCTTAGAGTTTTAATATTTGACGCTAACAATATGTACCTTTTCACCTGCTTTGTCTCGTAAATAATCTCGAGCATGTATATAATATATGTAAGCATTGTTGAGGAAATCGTAACTGGTAACTGCTCGGTTGGCTGGCGAGTAGGGGATTAATAGGCTAATCGGCAAGTTAATCGGCCATTTAATCAATTAATCGGACAATTTATCAGTTTATCGGCTACTCGGTGACCCTATGAGTAGGGATTAATCGGCAAGTTAACTGGTTAATCGGATGAATTCTTGAACAGGGTATGTAATCATTTATCACATATAATTCCTTTACACTGACAGGGTGCCGCACGTTGCCGAGGCGTGTGGGTCGTTCTGGTGGCGAGATGTCTTGAGCCTGTCTCATATTTACCGAGGCGTTACAGTTGTCTGTATTGGTGAGGGCTCCTCGGTACTCTTTTGGAAAGATATGTGGAAGAATGAAATCTTATCAGACTCACATCCTAGGTTGTTCTCGTTTTCTAGAAATGAAGACATTTCGGTTCAAAAACTGCTAACGGCCCCGACATTGGGCGTAAACTTCCATTTGCCACTCTCGATCCAAGCTTGTGCTGAATTGGCTGACCTACAGAACATCACAGCCATGACCGAGCCTTCTGTTAACGTGCCAGATAGTTGGAGATGTATTTGGGGAGGTGAGGGCTTCATCTCAAGCAAGTACTATAAATTTTGCTTTCGCGAGATGCAAGTAGACGATGCATTTGGGTGGATCTGGAAATCAAAATGCAACAACAAGTGGAAAGTTTTTTCTTGGTTAATCCTAGCTGATCGGATCAACACACATAACATGCTTCGGAGGAGAGGGATGAAGCTCCAGAATAACAACTATGGGTGCCTGCTATGCCCACACCCGCCTGAAGAAATTGTTGAGCATCTTTTCTTTACATGTCGTTTCAGTGCTGCTTGTTGGCAGAAGCTGGGCATCGTGTGGCCTCCTGTGAACAACAGACTGCATCTGCTGCATGTTGCGAAACTGAGTTGGACGGGGCCCATGTTCATGGAGGTGTTCGTGGTGGCAGCTTGGGGATTGTGGAAGGAGCGGAATAATAAACACTTAAGAGGGGTTGTGCCCATGATTGACTCCTGGAGGAGGAGGTTTAAGAGTGACTTCGAGTTATTAAGATATAGAACCAATAAGGAGCTTGAGCCCTTCACTCTTAATTTGGTTGCTTCAGTTTAGATCCTCCTGGTGCTCTCTTATTTACTTTTTTATTGTTCTTTAGCTTCGTTCCTCCCCCTCCCACTCCATTTTCACCTTGTAAATACTTCCTGTTTGTAGACCTTCGCCGCCAGTCATCGCCGTCTTCTCTCATGTTTCTCGCCGGATCCACGCATGCAGCAAAACATCGTCCATGGGTTGCAGACCCCCCTCGCTGGTGATGGTCGCGGCTCTGGCAACACCAGTCGCCGGTTGCAGCTCCATTGGATGCAACTCTTGTTGCCACCGGTTGCAGCTCGACGTCAGTCATCGCTACTGACATGGAGCTCCCATGGCCGCCCGTTGCCGCTTTCTATTGCACGGCCGTAGCGAACGGAGACAACGGTTGCAACAAAAAAGTCAGTCACCGTCATCGTCGGTTGCAGCTCGCGGTTGCACGCAGCAGCCATTGCATCTAGAATAGAATGGATTTACCAAAAGTCATTACCGGATGTAGCAAAAACCTACGACGCCTGTAGCAAAAGATTCGTCGCCGTCGTTGCTGGTCGCAGCTCGGTTGTGATGGATGTAGCAAAACGTGATGCTGGCTATAACAAAAGGCGACACTAGTTGTAGCAAAGCCGCGATGCCAGCTGTGTGTTCTAGCAAAACGTGACGCCGGTTGTAGCAAAATGTTATGCCGGTTGAAGCATGTAGCAAAAAACGGTGACATAGTTTTTTTCTAGGACCAGTGCCACCCCGTCCTTGCCGTCCAGTGTGTGCCCGTGGTTGCAGGCTTGCAGCTCTGGTTGTTGCGCCCTGATAGACGGCTTACGTAGCTTTGCCAGTGGTGACTCGAAGTTGTAGTTGGGCAGATGCCATGGCTGAGATCCGAGGGTTGCAGACGGCCATGGCCGTGGGGAACTAGCGAGGATACCAATTGAGGAGTGGGGTGGGAGAGGAGCTCACCATCCATGAAGGAGAGGCGGCGTTGGGCGCCGTCGCACGCGAGCACTCGACGCCGGTGAGAGAGCTTCTGGAGGTTGCGAGCAGCATGGGGGTGGGGGGCTGTGGAGGAGCAGAGCCTCAATGGGCTGGAGGTGGAAGAAAAGGAGGAAAAGCCGTGCGGGACCCACCATATACATGTGTCTCGCGCGGGGGTGGTTGTTTCCATGTTGCGTGAGCCAGTGTGGCGCGCGAGCCAACGGAAAGTTCGGCCTGCGCACCGGCTCCAAACTTTTACCTATAAAAAAACTACAATTTTCCTACAAAGCCTTAACTGTTTCACCCCTCTTACTCTCTCACCCCACGGCAAGTCCTCACTCACACATCTCATTCTCCCCGCACAGGTCGCAGCCGCAATATCTCCCTGCCATGGCATGTCCTTGTCACCTCCCCTCGATGCTCACCTCCGCCTCCCATTCCCTCCACCACTATGTCGCCCACCCCTCCACTCCCCGGTACAGTTATCTTTTCCAGAAGAATTCGGTGAGCAGCGGGATCCAACTGTGACCTTTCAAGGACGTTTTCCGGTGTTGAGGGTGACCTCCATGCCGATTTCTATCTTAGGTGAGCCGCGTCGTTGACCTGGCCATCCCAGGCGACCTTCGCATAAAATGGTGCCCCGTTTAGCATGTTTGTAGCTCCTTGCCCCTGCCGGCAGCTGTCTCTCTACATTGCGATGCCTGTTTTCCAAGGTTCTCTAAGAAAAGCATTATTCCTATTGCAGCAATAAATGCCAAATCTTCAGAGGTTCTCTTTAGAGCCTCCTTTTCCTGCTGAGTACTCACCCAAGATAAGAGATAGATATGAGAACTTATGTATCAATTGCTAAGAGCTTTGTCCCTCCCAACATAATCTACACATGAAAAAGGCTATGAAAAATGTTATTGTACTACAACTTGAACTCCCGTAATATTTGAATGGAAGCAACTGAAAGAGGCAACTACTTAGATTATTAAGTTCCTTACAAAATTATTTGCTACATCACTTAACTACCACATTTTTAAAAAATGTACCAAGATAGTACAAATGTTAATGCATAATGGGCGCGTCAGTGCTCATTAGTGTGTCAGATACATAATAACAAAACCCTGCCAAGAAATAGCCAAAACCGGCAATTGTTCTAGATATAACATTACATGACGTTTTTCAATAAAAAAGAGGATTTTTTAAAATGGTCATACAATGTACAATTCATAAGCAGTTCAGTGACAACTCTATTACATTAATGATTAAATAATTTTCTATTTTGAGAAGTGAGCATATAACAGGCTAATAATCTAACGTCACAAAGCTCAACTACTCGGTCAGGTTGTGAACAATACAAAGGAATATAATTTAAAAAATATGAAAAACTTGTTACAGTAGTACTATTACTTACAAATGGAAGTGTATGTTTCCTGAGCAAACTGCAACTTTCTAGAATATTTGTTTTTTGTCAATCAATGTTCAGTTTATAATCCACAGGGAGTGTTGAATTATAGAACCATCAGGTAGCTGGCACCTGGCAGCCTGCTACCGTAAATTGGTGAACAATTTGAGCCAGCAACATAATAACATGGAAAGCAAGTATGAGATATCGGAAACTTCTTTTCATTTGGCACAAAGCCAATACAATTCCAACCCCTGATATTAGTGAATCCTATTGAGAATGAATAAGATGCTAAATGCAAAAGTATAATTACTTTTATATGATAGAAAATAAACCGCAAGTAGACAGTGTTGCACATAGCACAAAGTGCTTGCAATGCAAGAAATCCACCAAAAAAATGAAAAAACAAAGGAAGAAAAAAGTTTAGAAAGTTGAACCATCTCAATAAACATAGGAAGAATTATAAAGGAGAAAATTCAATAGTCAGTACAAAAGAATAGGTTTGAGTATAACATAAACAAGGTACATCCAAATTGCTAGGGAGATCATCTGCAAGACTACTCCTGCAAGGATGGCCAGCATGCTGCACCCCTTACTTCTAAACACATGAAGAACTCAACATGTATGTGCTGAATGAAAAGATCCTCATGAAAAGTTAAAATATTCGATCAAGGTTTACCTTTAACTACATCCTTCTTAAATGTCATTCTTTGCATAGAATCTTCACTCTAGCAACATTGTATCATGCATAGATCACATTTTTCATGATAGACACCCCTCACAATAGAAAATCTATATCGGAGTAGAAATTACAGGTAGCCTTGATGAGAATATACTAATGGTCAGATCAGGCTTCACCTTCATGACACTTCCAGCCTTTACCTTCATTCCTCATATTGTACATCATCTAGTGTGCTTCTGCTTTCAGCTCTCCATTCGCACCTTCCATGCAATGCAGCCATAAACACACCCAGCATGACCCTGTGACGGGTCCATAGACGTTGGTTACACTGCAAGAAAATAATGCTACATTTCAGAATTCCACATAAGTGCTAAAAATTTAGCAAAGAAGAATGAAAGTTTCCTAGGCTTTTAATCCTTGCATCATGTAACTATTGTCTTTCTATCATATGGCCTAGACAGCATTTAGGATACACACTCAGATATAAGATGTTACTGCAGGCCCAAGATCTAGTTTACTCACTTGTGAAGTGACATGAAACAAGTAGTGTTGGTTTATATGGAAGATAATTCCTTAATGATGTATATGCTACAGTGTGTGAATTATTTGCAGAATGAAATTCTTTGTGGACAAAGATTGTTGTAACTTTCTCGGAGAAAAATAATAATAATTTGCATAATGAAATTCTTTCCAGACATAGACCGTCGAGCGCATGGAGAGGGATGCCGCTTACCTCGCAGGGCAGCAGCTCTCCCAGGAGATTCCCAAACGATGAAATCCCCCTCGCAACCGGTGTGACGTTGGCCAGCATCAAACACCTCACCGTGCATATGCGAAATTCAGATAGCAGCAAAAATATCAAAATTCAGCTAGCAGTAGGAGAGCAGTGGTGTGGCACCAAATCATCGCTATCTCTCTCGTTCTCCTTTTCACAGCCGGCCCAGCCATTCCTTTCTTATCTGCCTCCATCTTCTCCCCGACGACCCCACCGGCAGTGGCGAATCTAGAACATAATTGCAGGGCAGGCTCGACTTCAAGGATACTGATTTTTTGGTGTCAGAAGCTATTTTATGTGCTGCACCTAACTACTATTGTGCTAATCATTGGTGGTGTTTTTTTGTGTGGAAAATTTTGAGGGTAGGCTAGAGCCTGATGAAGCCTGTTGAGTAGAATCGCCACTGCCCACCGGTGATGATCCCGCCACGCCTGCTTCTTTCCCATCGTCGATTACCATAGCTGTCATATGGTGCCAGCAGTGTGCACCATTGCTACAGAGCATCGCCTGGCGGGCTCTGAGTGGATGATGATAGCAATGTGCTTCAATATATTTCTACTGGTTACCTGCACAAGTTTGACACCTTTTAAAGTACAATCACCTTAGTACTATAATTTAAGAAGGATTAAAGGATGAGTATAAGAAATCATATCTGGATCGGTGGTAATAAAAGAATCGCAAAAACAAGTCTGCATGGATGAAAATTGTGATATAAGTACCTTACTACCATGTTCCCGAGGCCCAACATTATGTTGTCATCAGAAGTGCTTCCTAGAACAATCCTCAAGGCCAAAAAAATCCTAGGGACAATATGCCTCACCTGAAGATCTATCTTCTTACTTATCAGCTGCAACCCAGGCAAGATGAACTCGTTTGCTATTGTGACCGTAACATTGTCTCTGAAACATATATCTATCAAGAAGACCCAAAAAATGTAGACAAATAGGAGCATGAGAAGCAACACACATCTTTCCGTTGGGCAGCCTCACATGACTGATAGCTAATATGCATATCAGAATGTAGAACTCCCAAAAGTGCATTATTTAGAAATCACAACACTCCTAAAAAAATCACAACACGTTAGATCATCCATGGTTTGCATAAACCCTCAAAACTTAGATGCATGTATAACCAGGCCAAAAATACAAATACCATGAATGGTTGACCGGAACTCACCATGCCCACGCTAGTACTCCTGGCCGTCTCATGCATGCATTCTACTGCTGCTAGTGCGTAGCATAACACGAACCAGAAAACCTCCCGCGCACCGCCTCCCACCATCTCCGCGGGGTCTCCCGATCGTCGGCAATCTCCACCAGCCCAGTGTGCTCCCACACCATGCCCTGCACGCGCTCGCTGTGGCGCACAGGCCCGTCATGCTGCTCCGCCTTGGCCCCTTGCCCACCCTGGTCGTCTCGTCTGCAAACGTGGCGCGCGAGGTGCTGCAGCTGCAGGACCACGCATTCGCCAACCGGCCCGCGCTCGCCATCCCGCGGCGGCTCCTCTACGGCTGCACAGACATCGCCTTCGCTCCCCACGGCGCCTACTGGCATGGTGTGTGCAAGATCGTCGTGCCCCACCTGCTGATCCCCGCCAGGGTGCGCGCCTACCGCGGCGTGCGCGAGGAGGTGGTCGAGCTTGTCCGGAAGGTGGAGCAGCAGGCACATGAAGGCGACGTCGTGGTGTGGTCGAGCGAGCTCCTAAGCGGCTTCTCCAAGGACGTGAATGGGAAAATCATGCTCGGGTGTTTGAAAAAGATGCCATCATTTAATATTTGATTCCTGTTATGTATGGAAAGTATTATTTGGAAGGATAATATTGTTTGGAAAGGATGCCATTGGTTAATAGAGTTTGGCCTTCATGTGGGGTTTATTTTGGGATTGTCTCGGTTAATAAAAAAATAAAAAAAATCTGTGAAAGTGGGATGGGATCGAGGGATGGCCTCTCGTTCAATGGGAGGGGGAGGGAACGAGCGAACGAAACAACGTACGGACTGAGACATTAGGAGTAGAGAAAAGCGACACTAGTTGTAGCAAAGCCACGATGCCAACTGTGTGTTCTAGCAAAATGTGACGCCGGTTGTAGCAAATGATATGCCTGTTGTAGCAAAATGTTATGCCGGTTGAAGCATGTAGCAAAAAACCGTGACATAGTTTTTTTCTAGGACAGCGCAGCCCCGTCCTTGCCGTCAAGTGTGTGCCCGTGGTTGCAGGCTTGCAGCTCTGGTTGTTGCACCCTGATAGACGGTTCATGTAGCTTTGCCGGCGGTGACTCGAAGCCGTAGTTGGGCAGAGGCCATGGCTGAGATCCGAGGTTGCAGACGACCATGGCCGCGGGGACCTAGCGGGGATACCAATTGAGGAGGGGTGGGAGAGGAGCTCACCATCCATGAAGGAGAGGCGGCGTTGGGTGCCGTCGCACGCAAGCACTCGACGCCGGTACCGGTGAGAGAGCTTCTGGAGGTTGCGAGCAGCATGGGGGGCGCTGTGGAGGAGCAGAGCCACGATGGGCTGGAGGTGGAAGAAAAGGAAGAAAATTCACGCGGGACCCACCATATACACGCGTCTTGCGCGGGGGTGGTTATTTCCGTGTCGCGTGAGCCAGCGTCGGCTCCAAACTTTTACCTATAAAAAGCTACACTTTTCCTACAAAGCCTTAACTATTTCACCCCTCTTACTCTCTTCCCCCACGGCAAGTTCTCACTCACACATCTCATTCTCCCCGCACGGGTCGCGGCTGCAATATCTCCCCGCCATGGCATGTCCTTGTCACCTCCCCTAGATGCTCAACTCTGCCTCCCATTCCCTCCACCGCTATGTCGCCCGCCCCCTCCACTCCCCGGTACGGTTATCTTTTCCAGAAGAATCCGGTGAGCAGCGGGATGCGACTGTGGCCATTCAAGGACGATTTCTGGTGTTGAGGGTGACCTCCATGCCGATTTCTATCTCAGGTGAGCCGCGTCATTGACCTGGCCATCCCAGGCCGATTTCTCATGCCGAGGCGACCTCCACGTAAAATGGTGCCCGTTTAGCCACGTTTGTGGCTCCTTGCCCCTGCCGACAGCTGTCTCTCTACATCGCGATGCCTGTTTTTCAAGGTTCTCTAAGAAAAGCATTATTCCTATTGCAGCAATAAATGCCAATTCTTCCAAGGTTCTCTTTAGAGCCTCCTTTTCCTACTGAGTACTCACCCACGATAAGAGATAGATATGAGAACTTATGTATCAATTGCTAAGAGCTTTGTCCCTCCCAACATAATCTACACATGAAAAGGCTATGAAAAATGTTATTGTACTACAACTTGAACTCCCGTAATATTTGAATGGAAGCAACTGAAAGAGGCAACTACTTAGATTATTAAGTTCCTTACAAAATTATTCGCTACATCACTTAACTACCACATTTTTAAAAAATGTACCACCATAGTAGAAATGCTAATGCATAATGGGCGGCGTCAGTGCTCATTAGTGTGTCAGATACATAATAACAAAACCCTGCAAAGAAATAGCCCAAACCGGCAATTGTTCTAGATATAACGTTACATGACATTTTTCAACAAAAAAAGAGGATTTTTTTTAAAATGGTCATACAATGTACAATTCATAAGCACTTCAGTGACAACTGTATTACATTAACGATTAAATAATTTTCTATTTTGAGAAGTGAGCATATAACAGACTAATAATCTAACGTCACAAAGCTCAACTACTCGGTCAGGATGTGAACAATACAAATGCATATAATTTAAAAAATACGAAAAACTTGTTATAGTAGTACTATTACTTACAAATGGAAGTGTATGTTTCCTGAGCAAACTGCAACTTTCTAGAGTATTTGTTTTTTGTCAATCAATGTTTAGTTTAGAATCCACAGGGAGTGTTGAGTTATAGAACCATCAGGTAGCTGGCACCTGGCAGCCTGCTACATTAAATTGGTGAACGATTTGAGCCAGCAACATAATAACATGGAAAGCAAGTATGAGATATTGGAAACTTCTTTTCCTTTGGCACAAAGCCAATACAAATTCCAACCCCTGATATTAATGAATCCTGTTGAGAATGAAGACGATGCTAAATGCAAAAGTATAATTACTTCTATATGACAGAAAATAGACCACAAGTAGACAGTGTTGCACATAGCACAAAGTGCTTGCAATGCAAGAAATCCACCAAAAAATGAAAAAACAAAGGAAGAAAAAAGTTTAGAAAGTTGAACATCCTCAATAAACATAGGAAGAAATATAAAGGAGAAAATTCAATAGTCAGTACAAAAGAATAGGTCTCAGTATAACATAAACAAGGTACCTCCAAATTGCTAGGGAGATCCTCTGCTAGACTACTCCTGCAAGGACGGCCAGCATGCTGCACCCCTTACTTCTAAACACATGAAGAACTCAACATGTATGTGCTGAATGAAAAGATCCTCATGAAAAGTTAAAATATTCGATCAAGGTTTACCTTTAACTACATCCTTCTTAAATGTCATTCTTTGCATAGAATCTTTACTCTAGCAACATTGTATCATGCATAGATCACATTTTTCATGACAAACACCCCTCACCATAGAAAATCTATATCAGAGTAGAAATTACAGGTAGCCTTGATGAGAATATACTAATGGTCAGATTGGGCATCACCTTCATCACACTTCCTGCCTTTACCATCATTCCTCATATTGTACATCATCTTGTGTGCTTCTGCTTTCAGCTCTCCATTCGCACCTTCCACGCAATGCAGCCATAACCACATGCAGCATGACCCTGTGACGGGTCCATAGACGTTGGTTACACTGCAAGAAAATAATGCCACATTTCAGAAATCCACATAAGTGCTAAAAAGTTAGCAAAGCAGAATGAAAGTTTTCTAGGATTTTAATCCTTGCATCATGCAACTATTGTCTTTCTATCATATGGCCTAGACAGCATTTAGGATACACACTCAAATATAAGATGTTACTGCAGGCCCAAGATCTAGTTTACTCACGTGTGAAGTGACCTGAAACATGTAGTGTTGGTTTATATGGAAGATAATTCCTTAATGATGTATATGCTATACTGTGTGAATTATTTGCAGAATGAAATTCTTTTTGGACAAAGATTGTTCTAACTTTCTCGGAGAAAAATAATAATTATTTGCATAATGAAATTCTTTCCGGACACAGACCGTCGAGCGCATGGAGAGGGATGCCTCTTACCTCGCAGTGCAGCACCTCTGTTAGGAGATTCCTAAACGATGAAATCCCCCTCACAACCGTCGTGACGTTGGCCAGCATCAAACACCTCGCCATGCATATGTGAAATTCAGATAGCAGCAACAATATCAAAATTCATCTAGCAATAGGAGAGTAGTGGTGCGGCACCACATCATCTATATCTCTCTTGTTCTCCTTTTCACACCCGGCCGAGCCGTTCCTTTATTATCTGCCTCCATCTTATCCTCGACGACCCCACTGGTGATGATCCCACCATGCCTGCTTCTTTCCCATTGTCGATTACCATAGCTATCATATGGTGCCAGCAGCGTGCACCATTGTTGCAGAGCGTCGCCCGGCGGGCTCTGAGTGGATGATGATAGCAATGTGCTTCAATATATTTCTGCTGGTTACTTGCACAAGTTTGACACCTTTTAAAGTACGACCACCTTAGTACTATAATTTAAGAAGGATTAAAGGATGAGTATTAGAAATCATATCTGGATCAGTGGTAGTACAAGAATCACAAAAACAAGTCTGCATGGATGAAGATTGTGATATAAGTACCTTACACTACAAAAAAATACACTTCCGTGATGATACGTGTTTGTCACAGTAGGTCGCATTTTTTGTCATGCATGTACATCCATGACAAATTTATGACAGAATCAAGATTGTCATACCTATGCTGTCGTAGAAGTGTTCCATGACATTAACAAAATTATCATCACGGAAGTGTCCACTTCCATGACGATAAATCGCGCGTCACAGAAGTGATTTCGTCAAGGGTGACCGACACATGGCATCCACCGTAACGGAACGCCGTTAAGCTATCGGGTCGGGTTTTGGATCTGATAACCCGTTAACAGCCCCGACCAATGGGGATTTTCCACATGTAAAATCATCATTGGCTGGAGGAAACACGTGCCGGCTCACCGTTGGGACAGATGTCATCCGCTCATTGGACCGAAGGCGCCTATGATACGGCGACACGTGGCACGACCCAACAGAGGCCCATTCTTGTGAAAAGGCCGGCCCGTTTGACTTGGTCAATAGGTGGCAGGCCGGCCCACGGAAAGCCTGTTAACGGCATGTTCGCATATAGCCCATTTATAGCCCGCTAATCCAGGGCCCATTAAGCCCTATCCGAATTAGGCCCAGTAGCATCACCTGGGCCGTCCAATATGATTCAGCCTGTTTTAACTTCCGACCCATGTGTGGCCCATGACTTCTTTCGGCCCACATGAGGACATTTGTAACTCTTGGCCCATTAACGACCCGTGGTGAAACTGGCCCGTAATGAACAGTGTATCACTTTATACCCATTAATGGCCCGTTATTCCATTGGGCCGTTTCCCCAGCCCAAGTTATCTTTCAGCCTTCTCAGGGCCCATTGATTCTTGGGCTCATTTGCAACATTCGGTTACATACGGCCCGTTACTGTCATTTTCTGCTTGTGGGCCAAATTCAGCCCTTCGTTACAGTCGGCCCGTTTGCGGACCGTTAATACGTTGGGCCGTTTTCATGTCAAAAAAAAACCCGTTGGGCTATTTTCACAGAGTTATCAAATACGGCATATTAACAGCCCGTTATGGTCCACGAATAATATGACCCATGATTGGCGAAATGATGATACGCCCCGTAGAAGGCCCATGGATCCTACGGCCCGTATGAGGCCCATGGATAGTACGGCCCGTAGAAGGCCCATGGATCGTAAGGCCCGTAGAAGGCCCATGGACCCTATGGCCCGTAGAAGGCCCATGGACCCTAAGGCCCGTATAGAAGGCCGATGGATCCTACGGCCGGACGAAGGCCCATGGATCATATGGTCTGCAGGAGGCCCATGGTTACAACAGTTCGTGTGTTGCCATGATTATTTTGGCCTAGTTACCAAAAATAGGCTATTGTGGCCAGTAGAAAAAACAGAAAAAGAACTGCAGTGACTACAAGCAAACAACTAAACAAGACAATAAGGAAATAAATAAGCAAGCAATTAACGCTGGCCTATTACCGCTATTACACATATTACATCCACTAGGCATCAAAGTTCGCCACCAGTGCAAATATAGGGAACAAAGCAGCACATTACATACACTGTCCATCAAAATTGGCCACCAGTGCAAATAAACGCGGCAGCAAAACAAGAGCATAACTGAAACAACTTCAGAAGAGCTCAAGAAACGTTATCCTGGGTATCCACCATGCTGGCAATAAGCTTAGCAAGCTGATTAGCTTTGTCCTGTTTGGCGCTAAAATCCTCCAACGCTTGCTGTTGCACCAGAAAGTATGCATCTGAATGCTCTAGGGACTTCCGCAGTCCTTCCACTTCTTGTCGCAGCACAACTGATCAATGCCTTTCAGCTTGTAGTTGAGACTCAAGAAACCGAACTGATTCAGACAGTGAGTTTGAATAGCTTATGCAAGCGGTAGTGGCCAGTAACTCGAACACTAAACGAAGACATGACTTTGGGGTTGTCTCGCTGTCTTCAAGATAGTCTTCCTTAGCTGTTTTATCAGCTTTGTTGGAGACCAACAAGGATGTGTCACTATCCTGAACCTTATTTGCATTACTTCCTTTACCATTGCTTAATAAGGCACTCTTCACCAATATTCTGTCAGCATTCTAAAAGAAGAAACAAGCAGACACGTAACAAGTTTAGCATGTACTAGTATATGAAACTCATTTCAGTGAACCAGTTCATTAGTGAGGTGGACAGGATTAAACTACCAAGTCTTCTATTGCCAAGTACTAGTACATGATATAAGCATCAAACAAACATATATCTATGTCCTATGGTCATTGCATTGTCTTGCCAAATCAAAATAGAGACACGGTTCAAATCATATCAGTTCAAGACAAAGCAGCAGTGAAAGAATACCAAGCATGGGAAACTACACGGCACAACAAGATTTCAGATGGGTACCACGGGTCTACATGTACAACAACACTATTGGCTCTGTTGTGATGCTAGTAATGTGCATGATATGAAAGTCAACTGTATACACAATTGAAATTGAAATCAACAGAGCTATTGATAAGAGCAAACATGTTAAAGAAACATGCGTGAACATACATGTTGTGCCATTGGAGTTTTGATTGGATCCTTCAATTTAAAAATAAGTTTGTATGAGTAAATACAGTGATACAAGAGCAAAGCAATCATAGTTAAAAATGGCACGCCTAAGCGAGCGCTTAAGCGCGCCTAGGCTCTAGGCGTTGGCAAAACGATTTGCGCATAACTATACGCATAATATGTGCATAACTGCGCATAAGCACGCGCTTTGGTCAGTAAAGCGCAAGGCGGTGGCAAAACGCACAATTAACGCCTAGCGCTTTTTTGAACTATGATAGCAATGGAATCTTAAATTAGAACAGTTGTTCTTCAGGTTTAGGCACTTGTTCTACATGAACAGAGTACAGTAAGACGCAAGAATATAATACTTAAGAATAGAAAATGAGCTCATAGACCTTACCACATTCTTGGTTCGGGACCAGTACAGAACAAGGCATTCCCAGTCATCGTCCAGTAAATGTGTCTCAGGAGAACGTATGGGAATTTGATGAGTTTCTTTGCTGGTGAAGTATGTTTTCTTCAGGTAATTTCGATACTGCCACCAAGCATTCTTGAAGATAGCAGAGGTATTAGCACAGGTTACCTCATCCCGAGTTTCCAAATTGGTCCTTCTCTATAGAGAAAAATGGGAAAATTTGTTGTATTATAACCATCATGGAGGTAGGATGTATGGGACGAAGCAAAGTAATTGCCATGAATAACATTACTTACACATAACTCCTGGACAAACACCTGCAACTGGCATTTTCCTTCATCTTTAGTATAATATTTCCAAGATGGGAAGATATGCACATACGATTTAACAACATCAAATGCGATAGATGCTAAACTACGACTAGCTGGTTGTGCTTCCTCCACAGGAATAGGTGTACTAACTGGTGGAGTTGGGGTTCGCCGTGATAGTACTGGCCCTTTGGGCACTGGATCTGCCTTACTAACTGCTCTTGTTTGGGAGCTCTATGGTGGAGATGGTGTTGTGTCAACAGGAACTGGGTTACTATCGGCTGGGGTTGGGGTTAGATTGGGTGAAGTTGGTTCTCTGTCCATCACAGTAGGGGTACAATCTGCGAGAGTTTGGGTTATGTGTGGTAGGGCTGGTTCTTGTGCATGTACAACTGGGGTGCTATCTCCACCAAGAGGTAGCACTATTTTATTTGAAGACCGTGTTTTTAGTCCACTAGATACTGGCATCACCCGCTCCAATTCAAATGACTGATAAACAGGAAACATAGTTGAATGTACAGACATTGTATGAGAGACATATGCAATAGATAGTGTGGAAAAAAGAGGGCATGAAATAGTTGACATGTATATTGTTTAACTAAAACGGATAGCATGACATAATTTCACATATATGATGTCTATCTAAACTGGATAGCATAGCATAACATAATTCAAAGATATGATGAATAACTAAACAGGATCACATGACATAATTCACCTACATGTTATCTAAGTAATCAGGATTGCATCATTTAATTCACATATGTGATTTATATGCTAAACAGAGGGCATTTGATATGATGTCTGAACTAAGAACATGGTGTTGAATATTGTGTATATGATGTCTAAACTATGCAATGCAAGACACCGTATGCATGAAATGAGCAGTATAACCGTGCCAAGTTAGAGCATACACCTCAGTGGGTGAATAGGACTGGTCATCTATCTCTGAATCCATCTCTGAGGAGCTATCGGGACCCAACAAAGAGATCTGCTTCGATAGGTAGCACTGTCTGCTCTGAAGGCCTTGTTTTCACTCCAGATTTTTCCATCTCCCACCCAAATGGCTGATTCACGGGAAGAGTAGTTTAATGTACAAACATTGTCGACAAATGGAAATGTAATGAAGAAAAGGATGGGCAAGATATCATTCAAATATATGACGCCTGGTTAAACAGGATGACATTGCACATTTCACATATATTATGGCTGGCTAAAAGACATGAGACTGCATAATTCCCATATATGATATATAAACTAAACATGTGGCATTACAGAACATGTCTAAACTAAGAAGATGACATATATGATGTCAAAAGTAGGCACTGCAAGGCAACATATGCATGATATGACTAACATTATCATGCCAAGGTAGAGCAAACACCTTGGGGGGTAAATAGGAGTGGTCAGCGGCATCTGAATCCGCCTCAGAACAGATATCTTCCTCTGGATTACAATCTGGAGAGGGGTGGGGGAGGGTTTGCCATTGAACCCACTATGGAGCGATGTCTGCATGACATTGTATTGCCGCGCAAAACTCTTCTCTTTTTCTCTACATGTTCAGCATGACTGTGTACAATATCTGACATGCATACGAAAACATATGGTGAGATTATGTAAGGAGAGCATGCAAAAATTTAGAGTGATGGTAACAACCAGTGGATCGACGTTTTTCCGTTGAACCAAAATAGCCCTAATGGATCGACGTGAATGTATAGTAATAAGTGATGCAACAAGTGTACAACCTCTTTGCCGTAGCCGTGTTGACCTCAGCATCATTGGGTTGGTCGCTGAAGCAGTTGAGGCAGAGGTGGCTGTCGGAGGTGTGGAGGAAGATCTGAGGAATCTGTAGACGGCGTCCAGGGCACTGCTCTGTTGTGATGGATCGTTCTGTCATTGGAGCAGCTCCGGTGAGCCGTAAGACGTCAAGGCTGAAGCAGCACAAGACAGACATCGTCAATCTCAATTGGGATTCTAATAGCATCTCCAATAGATGATGTAAAATGGATGTAAAATTAACATCACCAAAAACCACCTGACTACAACAGATGAGGTAAAAACTGCTGACTCTGAACTTAATTGTCAAAATTGAAATTTATTGTGGAATCTGAATGCTACTGTCACTACAAAAAAAGACACATCCGTGACATTTTGGGCCGAACGAAAAAAAATTCTGTCATACGTATGGCACTTCTATGACGATAATTGTGACAAAACCCGGTATCATCATAGATGTGGTGGGCTCCTACTTTTATGACAAAAAATCATGACAGAAAATGGGCTTTTCGTCCTGGGCGGGCCGGAGACGCAGCTGCATGACATTCTTTGGGCCGTCCATGACGGAAAAAACCATGGTAGAAGCGAGGGGGAGGAAAATTTCGGGGAGTTCCCGGTTACAGTGGGAGGTCGGGGGCCGAGCGATGCGCGTTTCTCTCGTACACGTACGCGCGTGTGTGTGAGGCGTTGGCTCTAACTGAACCTGAGTGAGGCGTTGGGCTCTAACTGAACCCGAGCGATTGCACTGCAGGCTACGCGTTACTGAACCCGAGGGATCGATCGATGGCTGTTAACTGAACCCGATCAAGCGATTCCTTGGCTACTGCTGCTAACTGAAGCCGATCGATGGGATGAATAGTGAGCGTTGCGGGGGGGTTTGGATGAACAGTGAGCGGTGGCGTTGCCTATGGATGAACAGGACCCCGTGGTGTGGTGGAGGGCTGGATGAACAGTAGACGGTGGAGGGGTGCCCGCGGAGGGGTGGATGAACAGGACCCCGTGGTGTGGAGGGCAGGATGAACAGTAGACGGTGGAGGGGTGCCCGTGGAGGGGTGGTTGAACAAGACCCCGTGGTGTGGAGGGCTGGATGAACAGTAGACGGTGGAGGGGTGGTTGAACAGTAGCCGATGGAGTAGCGCGCGGTGGAGGCTGGATG
>NC_057800.1:70910654-70911220 GCF_018294505.1 Triticum aestivum
CTCCGTTTTGCGGTACGCCACACCCCTCCCAATCAACAGGACCCCCGTTTCGACCGTAGGAGGTCCGTTTCCTCCGTTGTACGGTACGCCAGGCCTTGTTTCCATCGCCTCTTCCGTCCAAGCCCCCCGATGAACACGACCACGCATTCCATTCCGACCCATGAACACGACGACGACATTGTTTCTCCGTTCCGACCCAGCCATGTACACGAGCCCTCGCCGTACGTATGCACGAGTAGGCATTCGAGACCCCGCCCGTATGTACACATACGTGGCCGTATTTTCTTTCTTGCACCCTGGCCGCTGTACGTACGTGTACATGCTACGTGCGCGCCTCTACTATGACACATGCGCACCTCTACATTGACCAGTACGTACGTACACGTTCGCGACCAGAATGACAACGCTACGTATGCTTCGACCAGGTGGGTCCCGACTATCAGGTACTTCCTTGCCTGCGAAGATGTAGCTGGTGGGTCCCAGCAGTCAGGGGGCGAATCGGTTTTTTTTGCCCGGATGCACTTCCGTGCGTGCGAAGATGTAGCTGGTGGGTCCCAGCAGTCGGG
>NC_057800.1:71556994-71561708 GCF_018294505.1 Triticum aestivum
TCATCCTTCTTGGACTCGAAACGTGCTTGTTCCCCGGCGATGAGCTCCGGCTTCTTCGCGATGAGCTCGACTAAATTGTTGATTTGCTCGGCCTCGAGTTGGTTCGTGGCCACATAATTCTTACACTCCTCACGACGGGATACCACTTGAGGCTCAACGAAGTCTAGGATGTGGTTGTCGAGGGGGAAGTTTACTTCGCCCAACCACCGTAGTAGTGGACCTCCGCCACCTCTTACGCGCGCCGCCTGCTCCACGGACTGGAATGTGCTAAGCTACCATTTCTCTCGGGTGTCCAGATTGCCTATCTCCGCCGCCCAAGAGCCCCAAGACCACTGCCGCACGCCGCAGTGCTTCTTCTTCGGCGTAGGCTGAGAAATGGATATCGAGCGGGCATGGGTGGCGTGGGTTTGTTTCGGATGAAACACGGTATGGGGTGGCCTTCTTCGTTGACGAGCTCATGACAGCGGCGACTAGATTTGTCTATTCAGGCGACGGAAAATCAAAGTGGGCAAAGGGGAGGTGAGGGGTTGCACGGTGGCTGACGGGGGAAAGGAGGGCGATGTCGGCATGGAAGCAGTCGAGCAGGGGAGAGAGACGATAGAGCGGGGTAGGGAATATTTTTTTGCTGCGTACTCGCTTCGGCTAGTCAAATTTGAGAGGCAGTCAACACACCGCCTAAGTTTTTTGAGGAGTTAAACTGGTTGAGGGTTCGGCTAGGTCCGGTTTAACTTCTCAAAATGGAATCTTTTGAGAAATTAAACATTTTTGTGGGTTCGGCTAGATGTTAGAGATGCTCTTAAGGGCATCTTTAACGAAACCCTAAAATTAAAATTCTAAAATACGTCCTTAAACTTTAAATCCTCAAATTTTTGGAGTTAAAAATGTGAATCTAACCGAACTCTCGAGCTTAACACCTCAAACAAACTAGACACCATGAAAGCCTCTCTCTCTCTCTCTCTCTCTCTCTCTTCCTTTCACGCGGACAACGATGAATTTTCAGCACTAGATGATTTCCATAGCTAGCTAGTACCTAGGGTAGATGCTCCGCAAAAGTAATTTGATAGACTCATCGAAGCGCGACGTAAGCTTGTGACGAAGCAGTCGAGAAAGTATAATTCGTCCTCCACAGATTATGGCTTGGGTGTTTCTTCGTATGAATTGGTTCTTCCTCTCATCCTTCTCCTAGTGACGTGATGGCATGATCCAGAACGCAAGGATTCATTGGAATAGGCGATGGTGGTCGGCAACCACCTTTCATGTATGTTTTCTTCATGTAGGTGCACTTTTTCTCTTTTAAGTGTTCCTTCGCGTGTGTTGTAGCTTTGCTCGTGGATGGGGTTGACAGGAGGAATGCAACCATGCTAGGGACGACTAGGGGGAGCGCCGCCGTGGTCGGAGATGGCGGAAAAGACAAAAAAGTGAAGAAAAAAGATCGACGGATTCTCGCCAGAACCTCGGCAAAATTTGGTGTCTGAAAGTCTGCGGAGCTATGAGGTGTCGTGGCCTTCCGGGGTGGTCGCCGGAGGCAATGAAACGCGACGAGGGCAGCACCAACGTGCAAGTGCCTGAGCAACACAGAAAGACGCCGCGCAAGATAAGGAATCTTTTACTATGACTTGTGTTTGCTCTCTAGAAATTGTGAGACAACTGAGGGCCTCTTTGATTCAAAGGATTTTCACAGGATTTTTGAAGGATAAGAATCCTTCGGAATTTTTCCTGCGTTGATCGTTTGATTCGCAGGATTAAATCCCATAGGATTTTTTCCTATGGATTCATTTGAACTACATTTCATAGGAATTGTAGCATCCACTCCAACCTCTTGGAAGAAATCCTTTATTTTTCCTGTGATACAATCAAACAAACTCAAATCCTATAGGAATCCAATGGGCATGTCATTTCAATCATATGGTTTTCCTATTCTTGTGTTTTTGCAATCCCGCGAATCAAAGAGGCCCTGAGGGTTCTCCTAAATTTTTGAGGAGTTAAAAGGTGTTAAGCATTCGGCCAGATGTGGTTTAATGCCTTAAAAAGGGAATTAAAGGGAATCTTTTAAGGAGTTAAAATCTTTTGGGAGAGATGGTCTAAGGACTAAGATGACAATTCAAAAATCTTAAATAAAAAGCAGAACGTAAAAAACGTAACTATTTTGAAAATAGATTTGGACAAAAAATCCATAATTATTCTTAAAAACAGATATTCAGACAAAAAGTCATAACTATTTCCAAAACAGATATTCGACAAACTTGTAAATAATTTAGAAACACCGATGAAAAACTCATGGTGAATGTTCCTAAATTATTTGTGAGTTTTCTCGATTTCCTTGGATTTTTCTAGGATCTGTCAATATAAGTCTAATCTAAACCATGCACTATGGTTCCAATTCTCCTTTGAAGCTTCCACTATGACATGGTCAATGTTTAATTCTGTTTTTTCTAGAACCCTTTAACTTAACCTCGGCTCGTTTTCAGATATTGCATTTTATCTTTACAAAAAATGGAAACTAATATATGCAGGTAACGTTACGAACTTATAATGGGTAAAATACTGTCCAAAACTATGACTATACATGTCATGTGCAAAACTAACATGAGATAAATAAAAAATATATGTAAGGTTAGTTGTCATATATTTCAAATATTTGCAATACCCCGATACATAGAATCCCATGTGTTCACAGTTTTTTAAAGTTTTTTCAAACTATAAAAAATATGCAAAATCACCCTAAATAGTTGGAGTGTGATTTTTGCAATTCCGAGCTTCTAGAACAATATGAGGTAATTCATGGTTTTTGTTGGTTTATAAAGTACAAATTATATCATCAACCATATTATAATACACCCTTTGTTCCTAAATATAAGACGCTTTGGCAATTCAGTTTATTCCATAGTAAACACATGAAAGACAATAATTTTTCTTTTCATTTTTGCATGTGACATACATAGTCATATTTTTTTTGATGGATTATGTGGTTGTCATTTCAATTTTCTACATCTAAGATTTTTTTTCTTATTTTTGAAAGGACTGAGGTATTAACAAAATTCAAAACTGGCATGTTGTTCATTTACACATGTTTTAGAAATTTAGGTTTGAATTAAATGGTGGCACCATTTGGGGTTCAGTTCAGACCAAACACAGTTGTTCAGTGTTCAAATGAGTGACGTGTTTTGTAGCGTGAACTCTAGTGAGCGCTAAAAAAAGAATTCGTATCCGAAAGTGCCAAAATTCTGAAAACAATTATGCATGTCAATATAGATGTATTTTACATATGTGTAAAAAAATATTAGAAAATACTTTATCACGTGAGCTATAATTTTTTCCTGAAGTTTAGCAATCAGTGTGTGTATTTGGTTGCTAGTTCAAATCCACATTTTGTTACGTGCTCATTATATAGAAGCATGTATTACATGAAAAATTGCAGGCACATAGATAGTATATACACATACACACATACCAAATTTTCGTAAATTTTACGGTTCGGTTTTTATATATAAAAAAAGGGCCCAGAACTGAAAATTGCAAATAGACTTTTCTCTATATATCATGGGTGCTACCTTCGGACTGAACTCTTTAATTTATTGCGGTGTGCCTAGCCTACACCTTTGGTTATCCACTCCTGGGGAGCTTTTCCTCTTCATCTAGTGAAAATATTATTATGGCATCTCATCTAGTACGAACGGAGAAGGATGTGCGCAGAAGTGTTCTTTCCCGTACAGTAGCACCCAGCGCCTCCGATAAGTTATTCCGGAGTAGTACTGCTTGTGCTATCAATCATTGAAATCGTCGTTTTCAGTAGGGCACTGTAGCATATTCATGATCACGCTGACATTGAGATATGGTTGCAGACACACACATAGGCAGCAAGATATTATCCTCATGTAGGAGGACAGTAAAGCAGAAGCCTAGGACGCTAAGCAATCGCTGTTGTCATAACATAAGGTGCACTAAATTGACAGGTAAAACTAAGACTTAGTATGGTCCATTTTGTGTGCACACACATCATAGATAACTTAAACGCATGTGATTTGTTAAGCTGAATGAGGCACCAACCTCTGCAGCTTTCTTTAACTCCTTGGTTTGGTGTGGATTAGGGTAGGACAGACTTCATCTTATCTCCAACTCCATATTAGTAGTCTTGAAGACCAAAGACTGGCTGGTTGTTGATTACTTGGTCTGCCAATGGATGTGAAGAGAGATCATGGTAGGAAGCTGGAAGCATAGTAAAAAAAATGCCCATTTTACCAAAAGTCCAGTGAGAACACATCACAAACCGAGGGAGCAGGAGTAGAACAAGCAGTTGTCTGACATTTTCTACCCTGGAACCAAAAATAAACTATAGCCAGCAAACCCTATTTTCTAATGGCTGTGGAAGGTAGATAATACTAGCATATCTCCCTTTTGTGGTTGTTATGGTGACGACTTTTTGGTCCAATCTTGGATCTTGGCACCTAACCCTGATAACAATATGCTTGCTTGCTTGCATAGAAAGGCCTCTTCCCTGTCAGTCCTGTTATTAGCCAGTGTCCTTAGTCCTTGAAACAATGGAGGCCTAACAACCTTGTATTCCGAGTTTTGTTAATCACAGCCCTATCTCCGCTGAATGTCCTATTTCGTTTTCTTATAGTTGCGTGCACTAGAACATAAGATTCCAAGCCACTCAGTCAGGGACCTAGCAAAACAGTATCTTTCTCTGATCTTGTTTACTGCTGCAACTTGG
>NC_057800.1:71561838-71584312 GCF_018294505.1 Triticum aestivum
AAACGTCTTCCACGCCGATCCATCCATTGATCCGTAGATATTTCCTGGCACTTCACAGTTCACATTGCTCGTGTGACTTTCAGTGTCATTAGTAGTGCAACATTATAGGAGTCTTTTTTTCCCTAAAGAGGCTAGCACAAGACTTTTCCAATCGGTTAACCATGTCGGACTTGGGCAAAAGAAACATGGATATGAGCCATACAGGAGCAACATACACAGCATGAGGGCGACGGAGGGATGGCATTATTGGCATCCAGAGACTGGGCAGATTCCGCCGGATTCCGGGTGCAGTTAAATACGCCAGCGCTCCCGGCGCCTGATTGAATTGTCAATACCTTAAAGGGGGACGATGCCAATGCGTCGCCGTCGTCGGCACAGGTGTGCGCTCCCCAGCAAATCGCCAGTCCCCCGCCACGCCTTTCTCCCCTATTAAGCCCCGGATGCTACGTCTCCCCGCAGTCCACACCATCGTCTTATCTCGGGGCCTAAGAGCCAGAGGAATCATTTCCTTCTTCTCCATCCTTCCGTCCAGCCTTGTTGGTTTCACTGTGCCGTCGATCGGCATGGCGAGGAAATGCTCGAGCTGCGGCCACAATGGCCACAACTCGAGGACCTGCGGCGGGCACCGAGGCGTTGAGAGCGGCGGCGGCGGTGGGCTGAGGCTGTTTGGGGTGCAGCTGCAGGTGGGCGCCGCGCCTCTCAAGAAGAGCTTCAGCATGGAGTGCCTGTCGTCGACCGCGTCGGCCTACTACGCGGCGGCCGCGGCCGTGGGTGTCGCCGCGTCCAACTCGTCGTCGTCCGTGTCGTCGTCGTCGTCGCTCGTCTCGGTGGAGGAGAGCCCGGAGAAGATGGGCCACGGGTACCTCTCCGACGGGCTCATGGGCAGGGCTCAAGAGAGGAAGAAAGGTGAGTTCGTGTGTCCTGATTTCTTGAACAGTTCGTTGGGCCGGTATGTAGTCGGTACACCACCGTGACACGCTTCATTAAGGATCTGGGAGACTATAATCTGTGATAATCATCATGATATCTATGGTCTCACTAAGAAAAAATATCTGAAGATACTTGGTTTTTTTAACTAAAAATCTGAAGATTCTTAGATGCATCAGTGTTTGGATCCTCTTCTCGAATTAGTTGCTGTCCGTCAATTTGTCAGCCAACTTGATGAGCGATAGCATGGCAGCTGACTTTGTTAAGGTTCAGACCGATGCCTCAGGGGTTGCAACTTGCAACTCCCATCCCTGCAGCTACTTTGTCATTTATTTCAGGGGATTAAATATCATTTATTTAAGTCTGGTAGAATTAACATCTTATAAGATGTCAAATTACGTTTATGATGCAGTACTGAACTTGTAAGTGGATCGTGAGCAGGGGTTCCATGGACCGAGGACGAGCACCGGAGGTTCCTGGCCGGCCTGGAGAAGCTCGGGAAAGGCGACTGGCGAGGCATCTCCCGGCACTTCGTCACCACACGCACGCCGACGCAGGTCGCCAGCCACGCCCAGAAGTACTTCCTCCGGCAGGCCGGCCTCGCGCAGAAGAAGCGGCGGTCCAGCCTCTTCGACGTCGTACGTGCTACCCCCTCATCGTCATCCTCGTTGCACTTGCACGTAGTAGAAGTAACTACACAGCTGACATGGTACGGCCTCTTCCAATGTTCTCTTCAGGTGGAGAAAAATGGCGACAGGGGAGCCACCGAGCGTCGTCACAGGCTGAAACCCGATGCCACCAGCTCCGTGGACGCGATGGGGTTAACGTTCCCTGCTCTTTCCCTGGGCGCCAGCCGGCCGAGGCCGGACGCGGCGCTACCGCCGTGCCTGACTCTGATGCCGAGCTGCTCGCCGCCGTCGTCGATGATCGGCGCACCGTCAGCGAGCCGTGCACCGAAGCTCCCTCCTTCCCTGGGCCTGGTGGCAAATGCGAATCCTCCTCGGCAGGCGCCTGACCTGGAGCTCAAGATCTCGTCCACGGCCGCCCGGAAGACCGACCAGCAGGCCGGTGCTGCCGCCGGTTCGTCGCCATCGCCGAGGACGCCCTTTTTCGGAACCATCAGGGTCACCTAGAGCGAGCAAAAGACCACCCACCGGAGCGACGGCTTAAAAGAGATCTTTCCGTAGACGACGACGACGACGAAGAAGAACAGCAACAAGAAGAAAGAGCTTTTGCTAGTGGCGTGCTACATTAAACAGTAGTATGTCAGTCAGTGTGCGTGTGTTGCTGGCATGGCATTAAGAAATGCCATCACCGATCCATCCATAACCATCCTGTATTATCACCATCACAAGGCCCAACTTTACTGGCCTAATTTAGCCATGCAAATAAACAAGGAACGGGCCTCATTGGCATCATCTTTATGTTGACACAAAGGCAAAGCAGCCAGCGGGTCTTGTCTCTAGCTCACAAAATATTCACCGGTTATGCTCGCACTGGATCACTGACAAGGACGCGCGGCCAATCACCGGCAACGTTCAGGATTTCTGCAACAGTAAATATAATGATGAGTCGATGATATGGTTCGGTAGCCCCGGGGGACTAAAACGGACCTGCATAATTCACCCGCGCCGGTCACGTCCGTGTCGTTGAAGATCTGGGGCGCGGAATAGGATCCCGACGTGCGCCAATGGTGTCCGGTGACTGGCGTCGGAGGTGACAGGTGGCGGCAGCGAGCTCGTTGCTTGCTAACTTGGCACGACGAACCGCGGTGGTTGGCGCCCGCGACATGTGTCGCTCTCCTGAGATGGATGGATGCTCCGGCGTTGCGCACGAATTTCTTTCCTATTTCTAATCTAATCTAAAGTTTCGATCCGCTCTATCTTGGCCGTCTCGTCAGGTTGCTTTGCTGATGAAAATGAATGATGATGCCGATTAACTAACAAAAGATCGCGCGATTAGGAAGGAACTAATCCGAGCGGGAGATAAAAAAGGCGGAAGAGTGGGTAAAGGTTAAGGATATGATGCGCCCCCTGCACATGAAGGAGTGTTGTTATGTTGGTTGACGTGCGGAAACGGTTGGCGATCGACGATGTAAAGTGACGATTGAGGCAAGGGAAAATATCGGACAAACAAAGCTGGTGTGGTGTGGTGTGGTGTGGTGTGGTGTGCTGACCATCTTATCTCTGATCGTCTGATCCGGAGGGAAGGATAAGCTTCTTTTTATGTCTTCTTTTCTCGCCTTATCTGCCATCCACTGACCCACGAAACAGATTCAATCGATAACCCAGGTGCACAGCACATGTAGAGACAGGGAGCAGCAGTACGGTGTAAATACACCGAAGACGGTCGCTGGCGGTACGAACTTAGGTTCACGTATTTGTCGAGTTACGACTGACATGGCCCGGTTCATACGGTTTGGGACGGCGAAGTCACGGACGGTTGGGACGGCGACGCGCACAGTGCGGCCAGGCCAAACACGTTGGCACGGCGTCAAAACAAGCCACCCCGACCCAGGGGTCCCGGCAAGGCAGTACGCCGGAACACCGGTCGCCTCCCCATTGGCCGCTCGCCTTGGTCCCGGTCGCCGGCTGGCCGGCCTCGACCAGGAGCAGCCAGCCAGCCAACAGATCAATCAGCATCAGCAGTCGACGGTGCACTGTACGGCCCCATTTCGGTTCACACAGGTCGCAGGTCCGGGTCCGGGTCCGGGTCTGATCCGGGTCCTTCTCACGCGCGCACTTGTCACCATGAAGCGGCCGCAGAAACGGAACTACATCAGCTGCTAACAATTCTAGCATGCTGTGTGTGCTCGGTGTGGACGGCAAAGACTCGTCGCGCTGTCCCGTGATCTGAACCTGGATGGGTCGACGAACCTAATAATCCCTTCTTTTGTTCTGCTATACTTCTGCGCGCGTGCCGCGTGGCGAGGCTCGTCACGGCCGTCCCGCTCACGGAATGATGATTAACATAACATGTGATGGTCAAACTGTGACTCATCTTAAGCGGTTGTGGTACGATGATTGCTTGCCTTGCTTCTTCCCGTAAGCAAGTAATCTTCGGCGGGAAGGGAAGAAAAAATGCCTACGGCTACATGTAGTACAAGCCTTTTGTTTCCGGTGACACTTCCACAGTCCGCGGATTACTCGGAGACACATGTTTATGTTGCTTCCACATTTCAATAAGTGGAAGGTTCCCACGGATATGATGTGAGAAACATGCCTGAGGGCGACGGCTCATCCAAAAGAACCATGGTTAAAGATGTACTCGCTCTATAAAAAAAATATGAGACCGTTTAGATCACTACTTATCAATAAAATAGTGATCTAAAGGGACTTATATTTTGTTTACAAAGGGAGTACTACTTGACGCGCAAACACGAGTTAATACACAGCTCCATGACAGTAGCAGAAGATGACACAGCCAACGAATCGATCTTGTCTTGTTTGCACGAAACAGCTTTTAGAGGATCCAAACATCCGGACCACTCTTCATTTCCAGGGTGCTTGCTACTTAACTAGGAATAGTAGTGCCACGGCAAAAAAAAAAGTAGCAGCACAAGTGATGCGTCGTGATCAGCAAGAAAGATGAACAGATGGTTAGTAGTGCCTAGGACCTGATATGCCATGATTCGGCAATAGATGGTTAGGAGCATGAATTAGTTGACCACCTTCTCTTTGAATGTCGGGACACACTAAGGTTGTGGGGCATGATCAAGGCTCGGCTCTAGCTTGCCCACATTTTTTTCTTGCTCATATTGATACTTCCAAATGCCACCGTCCCTCAAAGATTAGTGGATTGATTTATCCGAAACACGCATCCCAGATCGGAAGGCCATGGCATCCCTAACGGTGCTCATCTCATGGTCCATTTGGAATGACAGGAACGCGAGGGTATTTACAAACAAAGGCGCACCACAGTTGATCCTTCTCGACAACATTAAGAAGGATGCCTCGCTTTGGGTGGCCGCGAGCGCCAACAAGCTAGGGACAATCATGCCGGTAGAGTAATTCATTTGTTGTACTAAGGGGTGTAATTTTGTAACATAAACTATTCTTTTTATATACGAGGCAAATCTTTTGCCTCCGTTTCACAAACAAAAATGATTCTGCAACAGTAATTGAATAACAGCGACGTAGACTGCTTTTTTTCCAAAAAGGGATAGCCTCACGTTCTGCATCAACGAGATGCATACAACCAACTTATTAAACAAATATTCAAAATACAAAAACAAGACCAAAACGAAGTCATTCTTATTTTTCAAACCGAAGGAAAAAGTTTTGCTTTATTCAAGTAGTACAAGCTCGTGTCTGACTTTTGTTTCTGTTGACGCTTTCACAGTCCTCGGATTACTAGGAGGAGCATGTTGTGTTCAGGCGAATGTTGCTTCTACATTTCTAGTGACGCTTTCACGTCATATCTGCAGGAACCTTCCACTTATTGAAATGTAGAAGCAACATTCGCCGCCACCTTCGCGGGATCCCCCGTGAGATTCAGATCCACTATGCCGACGGCTCCATCAACATGGTGCCGGTGGATGTCCTCGCAGTCTGGGACTGATCCACGGCCTTCTGTGCTCACGTAAGGTATGTGCGCTTCTTCCAGACTGATGGCGCGGGTGGCTTGGGAAGGCTTGGGCTTACATGCGCTCTACTTGGCTTAGGCTGCACTAGCAAAAAGGCCTGTGCGTTGCAACGGAAGAAAGAAACACCACACGCTTAATTTACAAAAAAAAGGCCTATAATATAAGAATTTGTATTTACGGCCCAAACAAAAATGGTCTTAATTAACATATAAAAGCGTAGTTTAAGATTCTACATGTGTTCTATTTCAACACGGCTTGCATGTAGATTTAATCCGTACAAAGAAACGGGCAAGTGATCATGCATTTATTCATGTCATGTTCGGAATGGGTTGTTGTTACGGGTGAGTAAAGAAAAACGACAAAAACAAACGATGACACATTAGCACACTACGGAGACATGTGTACATCAATGGCAATTTTCAGTTTAAGAATCACCAACTTAGGGTAACTCTTGAACACTTTTTTCACATGCATATTTCTTAAGTACATGAAAAGTTGTTAAAAAATGTTGTTAAAAAGATACATGCCTTTTTTAATCATAAAAAGATATTTTTTTTGTCTGAAAAAGAAACTTTTTGTATGGTTCCCTGTGGACGCAGGTACTTGCGCCCCTATTTCATCACTATTTCTTGCCATACATGTCATAAGTATTGGTCCCTATTTCATCACTATTTATATCTTATCAAACTTGTTTTTTTGTCATGCATGCTTCCTTTTTACTTTTTTTCATGCATGTCCACTTTTTCTTCTTCTTATCTATAGGAGAATAGTGCAACATCTCATCTTTATCGGATCTCCTCTGCATTTTCTTTTTTATTTCTTTTATAGCGGACAACCCATATTTTATAATGCATTGTTGATTAACATTGCAGCCTAGATAATACGTTTTAAATTGTTAACAGGTAAAATAACATCATATTCAGATTCTACATATTTTTCTAATCAAATTCCATATATGAAATGTTAAATTTAGAGTTACGGTTTAGAAGATATGAGTATTTAAAAAAACAATTGATATGTACTACGGGTTTAATGTCAAAAACATTAGAGGTTTTCTATAAAATAGTAAAACGGACTAAGAATACCTATTTTGGTATTTTTTTATTAATAGGTATATATAGAGAGTATAGAATAAAATAGATATAGATATAGATGTTGTCCCTTCTTTTGTCGTGCTACTTCTGCGCCGCGGCCGTCCTGCTCAGGGAACGATGATTAACATGTGATGGTCAAACTGTGACTCATCTTAAGCGGTTGTGGTACGATGATTGCTTGCCTTGCTTCTTCCCGTAAGCAAGTAATCTTCGGCGGGAAGGGAAGAAAAAAATGCCTACGGCTACATGTAGTACAAGCTCTTGCCTGACTTTTGTTTCTGGTGACACTTCCACAGTCCGCGGATTACTCGGAGACGCATGTTTATGTTGCTTCCACATTTCAATAAGTGGAAGGTTCCCACGGATATGATGTGAGAAACATGCATGAAGGCGACGCCTCATCCAAGAGAGCCATGATGAGCAACTCCAACGTGCCGTCCCAAACGGACGCGTGTTTTGCCCGTTTGGGGGTCTGGGCCTGGCCTGTGGCCGTCGGCGCTCACAGAAGGTACATGCACTTCTTCCAGCCTGATGGCGCAGTGGCTAGGGAAGGGGCAATGTGACACTCACGGGGATTCACGGGGAGTTTACAGGCTGACTAAGTATTAGTGGTCAGAATTTAATTAAGGTTGGCGGGCCCCACAATGAAAATCAAGCGCGGGGGAAGGGGGGGGGGGCGAATTAGGAGATGACACGTTGGCCACTCTGTGAAGGTCCGTTGGAGGCAGCCCATGAGTCTACTATTATCCCTCGGGAAGGCTCGCGCTTATATGCGCTCTACTTGTCTTAGGGTGCATGTCATTGGCAGCAAAAGTACTACGACTTATGTGCGCTTTATTTGTCGCCGTCCAAGTTCTTAGTTGAGCGATTGCCGGCTAAATTTGTTATTTAATGTAGTAGTTCATGCATTGTGTGCGTGTATTGTTTGTTTGTTAGTTAACGTAGTAGTTCATGCATTGTGTGCGTGTATTGTTTGTCCAGTCCTGGATAATCTAGGAGGCTATGTTTGATCACACATGCTTAGGGCATCTCCAACGTTAGGCGCTAGAAGAGGGCGCCAGGAAAATTATCCTAGCCGATAGGTAGTTACGGCAACAATTCCATGCATCGGGCGCCACAACGATGCAAAAATTGGCACCGAGCGCTAACATTTTTTTTTCCCAACAGATGATACACCGATCACTATTTTCCACCCATGTTTAGCGTTGATGGTTAGAGCCTAGCGTTGGGACAGATGACGCTTGGTAGTTTTAAAAAATTCTGATATTTACCTTTTTCTGGTTAAGCGCTCAGATAAGTGATCCCCATTGGAGATGCCCTTAGTGTAGCGTGTTTGGGGCTTAATTAATTTGTTGTGGAAGCTACTCTATGTAATCATGCATCTTTTTGTTATGATGAAATGGAGGTGTTGTAAAATTCCTGTTCGCGTGCTTGAAAGCTTGAATTTGTTCTTATGGAGAGCGGCTTAAACATGCATGGTTGCGCATGAACATGGCTTAAACAACAACTTTAAAACGCTTGCATCCTTTTCCTGCATTGCACTGCACGAAATGTGCATGCCTAAGTTTGGAGTACCATATTACCAGCCGAGTAGGCTCCTCTCCATTAGTTGTGTCCTGCTGTGCATTGTCATATAGACAAGCCACCGTTATGATAATATCCCAGCAAGGAACAAAGATATATATGATGCCGAGCAGTGAGAAGGAGTGGGTGCAACTCAAGCTCTTCACCAAGTGTGTGCATTGTTCTCATATGTAAGAAAATCAGCGTGTTTTGCTATTTGTTTCCAGGGTATATTGTGCGTACAAGTTTAATTCAGCGTTGTTTTGCTAATTTTTCCAAGACATACAGTACAAGTTTGCTGGAAATGTAAACATGAACAAACAATTCTGGGTTGTGATGTTTTGGCTGTCGATACAGAGGAGTACTTCTGAATGCCGGAAAGAAGAGTACTTCTGAAAGTGGAAACAATGTCAATAATTACACTAGTAAAATGAAGGCCTGAAAGATGCAGTTTTTGTTTGATAAAATGAGAGGCCTGCTTCGGTACACCCCCTCATAAACCGTACAAGGATAGTATGGTCATTTCATCAAACCATATACCCATCTGCATACATGACACGTACGAGGCATCACACGCACTTTTTATCAAACTTCAAAAAATAGCGCAGGCGATGTGAATCAAACTCAAGACCTCTTGGTCTAAGAAGAACCACACTAATCAACTAGGACATCCCAATGCTTGTGCCTATTTACTTTTCTTTTTCTTCTACTCCAGTTCGCGGCTGGGCCGGGCTGGCCCATTGTTGAACTGGTCCTTTTATCACTACTTCTTTTTTTTTCTTTTTTGAAAAATGCTCACACTTAAAAAATTTTGTTCAAAATTTCAAAAATGTTTTATTTTTAAAATTTTATTCATGAATTACAAATATTCACATTTTAAAAAAATTGAACAGATATGTCAAAAAATTGTTCGTTTAAATATAAAAATGCTCACAATAATATAATTAAATTTTTTAACATCTATTAAATAGAAAAATTGTTCATTTATTGTTCGTTTAAATAGAAACATGCTCAAATAAAAAAATCAAACACTTTTAAAATTCCTGAACATCTATTGAATAGAAAAAAATAAAAATATATCAATAAGCGACCGGTTTATTGTTCGTTTTTTGTTTCTTTTTCACTGTTGTTGTTTTTTCATTTTTTGTTTCTTTCCTTTTAAAAATGCTCACATCAATATAATCGACCCAAATTTTTCCACACACTAGCATCTGCATACCAAGCATCCATGATAAATTTCATTGAGTTTTGACATTTTATGCATTTTAGGGTTTTTCTGGTTAAAAACCCTGAAACACTAGTCGAACATGACACAACGTGCGCTCGGTGTCTGAATTCCTTCAAATTTTGCATGGAGGCCTCCATGAGTATGCCCACATGCTGAATTTTTTGGTGTCATTTCATACATGGTAAGAAGCACATCATGTTCAAAGGTGGTGGGTCCGGTAGGCCGCTAGGGTAAGTCTTGATGCACTTTTTTCCACAACAATAAAATGGACCAAAATTTTTTCCACACACTAGCATCACCATGCTAAGAATCCATGATAAATTTCACCGAGTTAGGACATTTTGTGCATTTTCTAGGATTTTCACGGTGAAAAACCATAAAATATTAGCCGAATTCCCTCAAATTTTGCATGGAGCCTACCATGAGCATGCGCACATGCTGGAAAATTTTGGTGTCATTTGACGCATGGTAAGAAGCACACCATGTTCAAAGGTGATGGTTCAGGTAGGCCGATAAGGCAAGTCTGGATGCACTTTTTTTTACGTCAATAAAATGGGCCCAATTTTTTTTCCACACACTAGCATCACCGTGCCAAGCATCAATGATAAATTTCATTGAGTTATGACATTTTATGCATTTTCTAGGGTTTTTCCAGTAAAAAAACCAAAAAACACTAGCCAACACATGACACAACGTGTGTTTAGTGTTTGAATTCCTTCAAATTTCGCATGGAGTCCTACCATGAGCATGCCCACAGGCTGGCAAACTTTGGTGTCATTTCATGCATGTCAAGAAGTAGATCATGTTCAAAGGGGGTTGTTCGGGTAGGCTGGTAGGGCAACGTTTTTCTTATTTGCAATTTCTCTCATTATCAATCAACATGAACATTTTCTTATATCTGAATTATTTCTTGAAATTTGTCAACAATTTTAGAATTTCAAATTATGTATGAAAATTTTATAAACAAGATTTTTTTAAAAATTGTTACTTTTATACACAATGATATTGTACACAAAGTGCATACCAGATATTTCAAAAAATTATGCACATGTAAACACAAGCATTTATTAAATATATGATTTTTTTTTAAATGGGAACATTTTTTGAAATTCCAGAATATTTTCATATTTTGTAAACAATATTTGAAAACAGTAATATTTTTTGGTATTCGAAAAATACTTCTAATTTTAAAACAGGTTTTAAAATTAATAATAAATTTTTAAAGGAGAAAATGAAATTAAAGAAAAAAATTTAAAAAATGCCAAAATAGCATAGCAAGAAAATATGCTCAGGCCTGGCCCAACCGGGGACGGCACCGTTTCTTCTGTCGGGTGCTAGTTGGGCCGGCCCAAACATTCGCCGATTTGAAAAAAGTTCATCAATTTTGAAAAAGAATGTTTATGAATTTGAAAAAATTAAGGGCTTTTATAGAACGTTTGCTAAAGTTGAAAATAGTTTCTGGATACGGAAAAAACTTCATGAATTTAAAAACAAAGTTTGAGAATTTAAGAAAATGTTCACGAATTTAAATGGAAAAAAAGTTTGAGTAGGGCGTTCGGGTTAGAGGGAAGGTTCCGTCCCAATGAACCTTTTTTTGACATCGTTCAAATGGACCAAATTATTTCTAGGGCCTTGTATCACCATTCCAAGGCACAATGCGAAGTTTTTGGTATTTCGACAATTCTGCATTTTCAAATAACGTTCGTGCTTTCAAACTTTATTTGGAATTTTAAAAATAATTCTATATTAAAAAATACGAAAAAATGTTTGTGAAAATTCAAAATAAATTGGTTTCATTTTTTTGTTCATATATTCTGTTTTTTGCTTGAAATTTCAAATTCCGTAGTGTCTTTCAAAAAAATTTGTTCACTCTTTTCAAAATTTGTTTGTGCTGTGACATTCGGAGCAATTTTGAAAGACATAAACAATATTTTGAATTTTTAAAATGCAGATATTTGTACTTTATGAACAAAAATTTAAAAACAATTTTTTTAAAAAAATTAAACAGAAATTTATAAGCTTGAGCATTTTCAAAAAAGGAAAAAAGAAATGAAAAAGAAAAAAATGAATAGGAAAAACAAAAAAAAGTAATAGTGATAAAAGTACCGATTCAACAATGTGTCGGGCTGGCCTCGAACTGAAGTAGAAGAAAAGAAAGAAAAAAGTAAATACACATGATCATTGGGTTGCTGGTTGGTTACTGTGGTTCTTCTTATACGAGGAGGTTTTGAGTTTGATTCACGTAATGTGTGCTTTTTTTTGTTTTTTAAAAAAGTGAAAAACTGTTGAGGGCGCCGCGTATTGTTGCGGGTGAAAAGACCATCTTACCCTTTATTATGAAGGGGTATAGAGAGATCTCTGTCGTCAATGTGTTTAGAGGGTGCATCTAAGCAATGTGTTTAGAAGTGTCAACTTTGGTCAGAGTGGATGTTATGTTCCTCTTGCTTAAGCAATTTCACTAGTTCAAGATCAGGGGCAAATTCAATTCAACATTTCAGACGATAAAAGAGAAAAAAAATCATAGGCGCAGTGAGATTAAACATGACAGCTGCCATTTATTTATCTACACAATGTATTAGCACAATCTGTCATTTTTAATTGTAAAAAAAGATCATCGTCTATATTTCAATTTGTCTGATGAAGGTGGTCCGTGCTCGTGTAATTTTCATGTGTCTGAAGAAGGTGGTATGTCTTCTTTCGTGTACTTTTCATCGATTTGAAGAAGGTGAAACCAGTGCTCTGTCAACCGCACCATTTCAACTCCAAACTGAATCAACTAACTGATTAAGAAACGCCGCAACTAAAATAAGAGACTGTCACAAAACCCGCGGAGCATTCACATAATTTACCCTGACTAATTGCTTAGTTCATTTTCTCAGCATCACCAAATATACATTACAGATGCAAAAATTTCCGCTGTTGTTAAAGAAGTGTTTGTCCTAGCTAGCTAGCTAGGCTAGGCCACTTGTGTCATGACTTTCTGCAGGGTGAGCTTTGTATCAACGTAGCAGGATCCCGACATCATCCATGGTGGTGACGGTGGCCTGCAGCCTCTCGAAGCTGTCGAAGAGGCGGTTGGCCAGGCCGAGGAGCGGTGGCCTGGTGTTAGGGTTGGCGGCGGTGATGCAATTCACCTCTTTGGGCTGGAGCTCCTCCTGGAAGGACCAGAGGGTGGAGAAGAGAGTGGTGTCCATGGCGTCGCAGAAGCCCAACGGGAGCGGCTCCATTGCCATCGGTCGATCCTTACTACTTAGCTCCCAACTCTCTGTCACGCACTGCTCTCGCGCTGGTGCAACCCGGTGGCAGTGGCTTCTTCGCAGCGAGCATGTCGAGTACGGTGTCGGTAGTCGGTACTGCACTGCTGCTGCTTTGACAGCGGGGGCGCATTGGCGCTCCTGGTCAAAGGAGGGGTCCATTGGCGATGACACGAGGCTGCAACCCGACTCCTGTGACGCTCGATGTGCCCAGTGTGGGCGCATCCAGTGCTGGCTTGCCATCTGGTCTGGTTTGAGACGGGCGCGAGCGAACTGGTTTGGTCTGGTCTAGTGCCAGTTGAGTTTAAGTTGTGGCAATTTTGGAAAACCCTCCTCAAGTCCCTGTGTTCTCCAGCTACTCACGTGACGTGTCGAGTCAATGCCATGCTCTACCACTTGACCAGCGCCAACTCAGCAAATATGTACATACAATCATATTTGGGACCGTATATGAACCCCTTTGTCAAGTTGAGGGACCGTATTTCAGGTAGTTTGAAGTACATGTGCTAAAGTGAGCTCCAGCTCAAGTTTAGGAACTGTGGGTGAATTTTTATCAGTTTTGCTAAAGCACATCTAGATGTGCCATAAGTATTGCACATCTAAATCCTATGTCATTGATTTTATGTTAAGATTCGTGTGGGTATTTTCTTTTTTTTATGCTTAATTCACTCACTTAGATGTGCAATAATTAAAGTACATCTAGATGTGCCTTAGACACACCCAATTTTTAAGGACAAACAATTCTGCTTGCTTCCTAGGCTGGTTGAAGTCTTTTTGTTTAGCCCATGGCTGTTGTGTTTCCTAGAGCTGGTGTTGGTTAGTTTTATTTTGGTAGGTTTTCTTCTTCTTTTATTTTTCTTTCTCTTTGCTTCCCTCTGTATTTTAGTCAACCTCGGCCAAGGCTTCAAGACAAAGTACTCACTTCAGCATCCGGTGGTCCGAGGTTCCCATGCATGACAGACGGCGAACAGTGTGTGGAATTGGAGCCTGCGAGCGGCTGCATTGGAAAAGAAGAACAATATCTCTACATGGAGCCTGCGAGCGGCTGCATTGGAAAAGAAGAACAATATCTCTACATGTTGGGCTCCGTCAGTGATGGATCTCACGGCAACCCTCGAGCGCAACGTCTTGAACATCATCAAGATACATGAAACAAACCACACGACGTCATTGATTGGAGTGTCTTGCACAAGCCTATCACTTGAACGACCCTAAGGTCTCCAACAACATTAGGCCTCATACACGTTAATTAGAGCAACTCTAACCCATCCTCTTTATTTATTGAGTTCAAGGAAACTATCATTTTCCAAGGTTACTAGGTAATTACTCAGGGATTACCAAGTGTTGTGCAACGGGAGATACAATATTAAAATGTCTCCCATGCAAATAAGACCATGACATATCAATGTTGCAGGAGATTACACCGTGGTTTGAAGGGGTTGTAGCACATCCATTCACTCCCAGTCGTTGGCATCGGCCATTGGCAGTGAGGAACGGCTAGATGCGTGTTACTTTTGTCCCACGAGTCCACGACAGCGGTGCTAGGAAACAAGCATGCGGTTCTGAGCTTACTGGATCCCCCCTCCCATTGGGTTGAGATTTAAACACGATACGAATTGTGATGATAAATTACGTAGTGTGATAGATGATGAATTATGTGCCTTCGGATAGTCTATATTACTGCTTTTGGTTCAATTCTTGCATATATGTGGTTTAAATTTCAATGGAAAAAATCTAGATTTGAAATGTTGTTGATAGGCATGCATTAGAGCATCAAAGTTTGTAAACGTTAAGTTATTAAGTGAAGTCAAAATGAGGTTTACATATGCAGAACGGTGAGAGAAATAACAACAAAATTACGTTGGGAGTTAAGTTTAGGGGATGAGTTAAACGCCCCCTCCAAGTACCTACAAATCTTAGGAAAACAAGTTTTTTTGATGGGTTTTTGGGGTTTAAGTTTTAATTAAAGATGAAGAAGAGTTGCTCTAGAAATTCCAAACCTAGCAAACGAAATGATGCCAAGATCCACCCCATTTTATCCCAGGATCACTAATTCACTACACAATACACAGTTGAGTTTGGAAAAAAATGTACATTTTGGAATGTGGTTTATATTAGCATATAAATTTTTGTTCACGAGATAGGTTAGACACTATCCTCCTCCTAACATTCACGATTTTTTGAGAATTAGAAGTATAAGTTTTGGGACAGGTAAGAGTTGCTCCAGCAAACAGAATATGCTAAGACTATTCACTTGAGCATGCAAAATGCATATGCATGGATGCAGTGGGAGCTGAACACGAGCATGCTTCAAGGTAGGGACACCACACGATCGAACAACCCATGCAAAACCAGCGCGCACTCAGTCGCCCAACATAAGGTGTGCTAGCTTGCATGAACACCCCACCCCCAATGCATCAACAGTTCAACAAGCACAGCACAATCGTCTGCAAGCAATCACTTAATTTAATTTCTGTTTCGACATATATAAAACCACAGGACTAGATGGGCGGAGCTAGTGCTGGCATGCTTTGTTGAAATATATCTCATGTGGCCCTAGGCGCATATATTGTTAGTTGGAGTTCTGGTTAAACTAGAGATAGATTAGTATCTACTTAAACTACTTCCTCTCTATCTCCTAATCCCTTGTACTTCAAGTCATGTATGCGATCATGGGATATGCCCCATCTCTATCAATAAATACCACGCGGCCCTCTCACGAGAGGGTAGAACGCTTCCCATCGTTTTCTACATGGTATTCAGAGCGACCTCTTCCCCTTCGTTCTGAGACAAACCGATCTACACCAAAACAAATCCATGGCGTCCTCCTCCTCCACCTCTACCCTCTCCAGCCTCGGTCCCCAGGTTCCGGAGAAGTTAACCAGGGAGAATTATCTCCTCTGAAGGGCTCACATCCTCCCCCACTTCCTTGGCGCTGGCCTATATGGCTACCTCGACGGCTCCATCCCTGCACCAGAGAAGCTGATCACCGCCAAGGACAAGGATGGCAAGGAGCAGGACATCCCCAACCCGACATATGAAGCATGGGTTCGGCAGGACCAGCAGATCCTCGGGCACATCCTCAGCAACCTGACGAGAGACGTGCTCGTCTCTGTCGTCTCCATCAAGATGGCGCATGTGATGTGGACTTCCCTGGGTAATATGTTTGCCTCACAATCTCGTTCCCGCGTCAATAACATCCGCATAGCTTTAGCCAATGCTCAGAAGGGAACACAATCTGCTTCGGTCTACTTTGGCCGGATGCGGTCGTTGGCGGACGAACTCGCCGCTGCTGGGAGGCCACTGGAAGAGGACGAACTCCTCTCCTTCATCATTGCGGGGCTAGACCTTGACTACAACTCTGTAGTCTCGGCTCTGGACGCCCGCACCGAGCCGGTCACCGTCGACTTCCTCTACTCGACGGTCTGCAACTTTGACCAGCGCGTCGAGCTCTTCACAGGTGGGGTTGGAGGCACCGGTGGCTTCAAGTCTTCTGCCAACCTCGCTGCTCGTCGTGGTGGCCCTCCTCCTCCGCCACAGAAGCAAAACGACGGCGGGTACAAGAAGCAGAACAGCAGCGGTGGCGGCTACAAGAAACGGCAAGGTAACGGGCGCCCCTTCTACTCCAACAACAAGGGCTCCCGTCCCGGCCAAGGAGGCCCAGGAGGTCCCGGAGGTCTAGGCGGCCCTGCACCTGGCAACAACGCCAGGAACAACGACCCAATCCAATGCCAGATATGTGGTAAGTTCGGGCACAGTGCCAAGGACTGTTGGTACCGTTTCGATGATGATGCACTAGAAGAAAAGGTTGCAGCTGCTGCTCAATACGGCGTCGATACAAATTGGTACGTCGACAGTGGGGCAACTGATCATCTCACCGGCGACTTGGAGAAGCTCACGGTGCGGGAGAAGTTCCGTGGACAGGAACAAATCCATGGTGTGAATGGTTCAGGTATGAGGATAGATCATATTGGTTATTCAGAATTCAAAACCCCTAGTCGTTCTATTCATCTACGCAAGATCCTTTACTCTCCTCATGCAAACAAAAATCTTCTTTCCGTACATCGTATTGCCTTAAACAATCATGTATTCCTTGAGTTTCACCCTTTTTTCTTTTTGATAAACGATCAGGCAACGAGGAGGGTGCTCTACAGAGGTAGATGCGTTGGTGGTCTCTATCCGTTGATTCCTCGCTTTAGGTGGTCAAATAAACAAGTTCTTGGTGTCACAAAGCTATCTTCGGCAAGGTGGCACGATCGATTAGGTCATCCGTCTTTTACTATTGTTCAATGAGTGCTTAGGAAAAATAAACTCCCTTTTGTTGGTGAGCATAGCTTAGAAACAGTGTGTGATTCCTGTCAGAGAGCAAAAAGTCATCAATTGCCTTACCCCATGTCAACAAGTGTTTCGTCTCAACCATTAGAGCTCATTTTCTCTGATGTATGGGGGCAAGCACTCATCTCTGTTGGTAGACACAAATACTATGTAAGCTTCATTGATGATTATAGTAAGTTTACTTGGATCTATCTTATCAAAAATAAATCCGATGTGTTTCAAGTTTTCCAAAATTTTCAAGCACTCGTTGAACGTAAGTTTGACCGAAAGATTATTTTAGTACAATCGGACTGGGGTGGTGAGTATGAGAAACTCAACTCATTCTTCCAAAAACTGGGAATTTCCCATCACGTCTCTTGCCCGCACGCACACCAACAAAATGGCTCCGCCGAATGCAAACATCGGCACATCATTGAGGTTGGCCTCTCACTTCTCGCAAATGCGTCTATGCCACTCAAGTTTTGGGATGAAGCATTCCTCACAGCCACCTATCTCATTAATCTTCTGCCTAGCCGTGTCATCAACTACCAAACTCCTACGGAAAAACTATTGCACGTCAAACCTAACTATGCCTCCTTACAAGTGTTTGGCTACGCATGTTGGCCTAATCTTCGACCATACAATGCTCGCAAACTCTCCTTTCGCTCCAAGCAATGCGTGTTCATTGGCTACAGTCCCCAACACAAGGGTGTCAAGTGTCTTGATGTGTCCACCGGCCGGGTATATATTTCTCGTGACGTTGTGTTCGATGAGACCGTTTTTCCCTTCAAAGATCTACACCCTAATGCCGGAGCTCTATTGCGAAAGGAAATCCTTCTTCTCCCTAGACATCTTTCCGGCTTAGATCAAGGGGGCGATGAAAACAATTCTGATAATCATGTGACTAACCCTCATAACCTTTTTCAGTCTCATGATGATAGTGCAGATGACACAAGAATTTATCTGAAGAAAATGATGTTGAAATTGTCCAAAACGGACCCTTATTTCATGTGGCAGAAGATGCCAGCCGCGCAGAATACGAGGTCGATTCCCCTGCGCCGGCAGCCTCGGGATCCGCAGGCGGCAGATCCCGTGCAGATACGCTGCAGCAGCGGCAGACCGAGGTGGGCTCGCCCTCGGGATCCGACGCGGCCTGCAGGGCGGGTGTGGCCCAATCCACGCCAGCCACCTGCGGCTCGGGCCGTGGGACGGTTCAGCAGGCGCCCGACCACACGCCTGGTGTTGGCCCGCAGGCGGCCACGCGCCGGCTGTCTCCCGCAAGGGACGCGGGGCCCGCGACAGATGCTGCTGAACCGTCGCCTTCGCCTGCCTCATCAAACTGCGCAGGTGCGTCGCTGCATGGAGAAGCGGCGGGTGCGCTGGACCCTGTGGCGGGATCTTCTATGGACGGGACGACTACTCCTTCAGTTGTGCCACCTCGTTCCACACGTGTGGGCACACGGTTACAAACAGGAAAATTGCAGCCTTGAATTACAAAAGAATTTTGAAGTTTGGATTAGCTTGTTCTACAGGAGAACCACAGTCTGTTGAAGAGGCATTGGGGGATGCTAAGTGGCACAAGGCCATGGAGGAGGAATACATGGCTTTGAAGAAAAACAAGACTTGGCATCTCGTTCCACGTGGTCAAGGTAAAAATTTGATAGATTGCAAATGGGTTTATAAAATAAAAAAGAAGGCAGATGGATCTATTGATCGCTATAAAGCTAGGTTAGTAGCAAAGGGTTTTAAACAGAGGTATGGTATTGACTATGAGGATACTTTTAGCCCAGTTGTTAAAGCTGCTACTATCAGATTGGTTTTGTCTATTGCTGTATCTAGGAGATGGAGCCTAAGGCAATTGGACGTACAGAATGCATTTTTACACGGCGTTCTGGAAGAGGAGGTTTACATGAAACAACCACCTGGGTTTGAAAACAAAGATGCACCTTTCCATGTGTGCAAACTTGATAAGGTTTTGTATGGTCTGAAGCAGGCCCCAAGAGCCTGGTATTCTCGTCTGAGCATGAAATTGCAAAGGATTAGTTTTGTTCCTTGCAAGTCTGACACTTCATTGTTTATTTTCAATAAATCCAATATAACAATGTACATGCTCATATATGTTGATGATATTATTGTTACTAGTTCATCTGATGAAGCAGTAACGGCACTCCTAAAGGACCTTGGCTCAAAATTTGCTTTGAAGGACCTAGGAGACCTGAATTTCTTCTTGGGCATTGAAGTCACGAAAAACAAAGATGGTATAGTCTTATCTCAAGAAAAGTATGCAACTGATCTTTTGAAAAGAGTTAGGATGCAGAACCGCAAGCCTTCACCAACTCCATTATCTAACTCAGAAAAGTTATCCCTGCATGAAGGTGAGCCCCTAAGTTTGGAAGATAGCACTCAGTACAGAAGCATGATTGGTGCACTTCAATACCTCACCGTTACTAGACCAGATTTATGCTTTGCTGTGAACAAAGTCTGTCAGTTTCTGCATGCACCTACCACCTTGCATTGGACTGCTGCTAAACGTATTCTGAGATATGTAAAATATACAGTTAATGTTGGACTAACATTCAGCAGGTCTCAGTCCACTCTTGTCAGTGCATTCACTAACGCTGACTGGGCTGGAAGTATAGACGACAAGAGGTCCACAGGTGGCTTTCCCATATTCTTTGGTCCCAACCTGATATCATGGTGTGCTAAGAAAAAAGCAACTGTCTCTAGGTCTAGTACAGAGGCTGAGTATAAGGCTCTGGCAAATGCTACTGCAGAAATTATCTGGCTTCAGTCAATGCTGAAGGAACTTAGGGTAATACAGGTGCAAGCTCCTTGTTTATGGTGTGATAATCTTGGTGCTACTTATCTCTCTGCCAATCCAGTTTTTCATGCCAGAACAAAGCTTATTGAGATAGACTTCCACTTTGTAAGAGAACGTGTTGCTAACAAACAGTTGGATGTTCGTTTTATTCATTCTAGAGATCAGATTGCAGATGGCTTCACCAAGGCATTGCCCACACAAAGCTTTGAGAAATTCAGGCGTAATCTCAACTTGGTCAAGTTGTGATTAAGGGGGTGTGTTGAAATATATCTCATGTGGCCCTAGGCGCATATATTGTTAGTTGGAGTTCTGGTTAAACTAGAGATAGATTAGTATCTACTTAAACTACTTTCTCTCTATCTCCTAATCCCTTGTACTCCAAGTCATGTATGCGATCATGGGATATGCTCCATCTCTATCAATAAATACCACGCGGCCCTCTCACGAGAGGGTAGAACGCTTCCCATCGTTTTCTACATGCTTGCCATGAAAATTCAAGGATAATTGAAGTCTAGATAGACGATAGATGTATCCGTGCAACGCATAAACAAGGTGATGGTCTCAGTCGATCGGCCATGCAATGAATAAGCAAGGTGATGGTCTCAGTCGGCCGTCGGCCCTCAGCTCGGCGCCCTGGTACGATCACTCGTCTCTGCCGTCCAGCGCGGCCGCGCCTTGCCTATAGCGCCTGTCGTAGAACCATGCGTACACGCCCAGCTGGATGGCCGCGGACCCAATGCCAACCCAGTTGGGAAACTGGGCGTAGTCACATAAGAAACAAAGGAACAACGATTAGTCCCATGTGTTTAAGATTGCCATAATTATCAAGATGGTATATATAGTAGCCAGCATCCGGCAACATGAATGTATATACTAACAAATTAAGCAAACGCGCACACAATTATTGGTTTGGAGCTAGGTGATCAGTCGTTCGTTCATTACCCCCATGTACAAGTCCTGGATGATGCCGGTGTAGATGGTCCAGAAGATCCCGTTGGCGAGTGCGGCCAGCATCACCCTCAGCACCATAACCTCCAGCACATTGTTGTCACAGATCGCTGCCCACTGAAACGAGTATGCATGGAGCGGTGTTAATTCCATCGCTAGCTAGCTCATTGTAAGAATCAGACCAAGCACGTCTAATGATCGATCGATGTTTACATACCAGCTGTCTTGCACTCCCCAAATACATGATGCAGCCAGTGACAATGCCGACCCTGCCCAAGACCGTCTTCCTCTCGGCATTGGTGGGAAAGGTCTGGAAGATGATACCGGCGGCGGAGGCGACGATGAGCAACAGTAACAGGACAGTGCATGAGATGGTGAAGCGGTCGATAGACGCGCGGATGAACACGTAGAGGTAGTAGAGCTGGAAACAGACGCCGACGCCGTTGATGAGGATCACCAGCCAGGCATCCTTGTCTGTGACGAAGCCATACAGCAGCCAGACCAGGCAGTTGAGCAGCACCGCCAGGTACAGGTCCGCCTTCTGCTGGCCGATATCTCCTGCCTCCTTGATCGCCTGAATGGTGTTGCTGGAGATCGAGCATACACGTACACAAGCAAGTGATCATCAGTTCCAAAACAAGCTACAGTTAACTAGGGACCGGCCGGATTTGCTTTTCTGTGCTTACAATGGTGAGTAGAAGAGGAAGCCCGTAGCCAAAGATCCGAGGAATAAGAACACCCAGCCAACCACTCTGGTAATGGTATCCCCTCCCCCGTCGGTCTCCATGGCCTGCAGTTTCAAGTTAACACAGATTCTATTAATTTCCTGAGACCTTTCTTCCGTTGTTCAGAGATACCACAGAATAAAAGAGAGTGTAGACTGTAGACGCGAGAAAAACAAGAAGACGATTGAGAAGAGGAAACACAGATGATCTTTCTTGGCCAAATATAAGGGCTCGATTCAGTATTCACAGTCACAGCCAAACGACCTTGCCCAAAGAACAGCAAGCATACTCGCCGCACGGTTAGCAAAGACAAGTGCAAGAGAAGATCAATCAGAATTCAGAAGCCTAGCCACGGATCCAAGGGAAAAGAAAACCTTGCAGCCACTGCGCACAGCCGACAACACACAACACACATCTCTTCTCTTCTACGAAAGGCATCGATGAGGTAAAACCAGAGATCCCCTTTCTGTGTGTGTGCAACGATGAAGACCAGAAAAAGATTGAATGCTCGAGAAAAACAAGAAGAGGATCAACAAGAGGAAACGCAGATGATCCAACAAGAGAGGACAGGAGGCACAAGTTGCAGACACAAAATCGATTGAAGCAAAGGATCTACAGAATCGGCCTCTGAAAGCACCCGTACGAGCCGATCAGCGAAGAACAACGGCAAACAAACTCGCCACACGAGGAAGCGGAGCCCATCTGCGAAGAAGAGCCGCAAGAAACTCAAGAAAAACCTTGTAGGGTCCTGCAAACAGAGCACGTACAGATCCGACGACCAAATTAAGGAACCGCGACAAGTGCAAGAAAGCTCTTGCAGCAAGGAAGGAAGAGAAAATCGGCCTCCGATGGGCCAGATCTGGAACAACTGCAAGAACAAGTGCAAAAAGGGGGGAAGAACACGTACGTCGTCTTCCTGCTGCGGCAGGGGAGAAAGAAGGAGGGGGTTTAGGTTGGGGAAGAAGAAATGGAGGGAGGTGGAGGGGTTTGGTCAGGTGAGGGTCACGTACGTACT
>NC_057800.1:71584627-71589382 GCF_018294505.1 Triticum aestivum
AGAGAGAGAGAGAGAGAGAGAGAGAGAGAGAGAGAGAGAGAGAGAGAGAGAGCGTCGGTCTACCCACGTACGTAGGGAATCTGCCCGTTTCTCTGTTCACTTTTCTTTTTCTTTTCAGGTGACGGTGATAAAGCACAATGGATCAATCCCATGGGATGGACCCGAATAATCACAGGGCAAGACGTTTAATTAGCTCATTTAACCACCAAGAACTATTGTCTCCAATGCTATACATCCACAAGCGAACCGATATTATCATTTTTCTTGTCACCATAACGTTTATCTCCAAGAAATGATTTCGAATCCCATCGGGAGGGAATTTCTGATTCCTCACAAGGGTGTGCTTCTTCTATAAAAATATGTCCTGACTGCTAGTGCCTATGGATGTCTTTTTTAGCGCACCACACCGTCACCCCTCTTCCGGCGTATGTGTGTAATCATTGGAGACAAAGCTACAACTCCATCGAATAGATCAGGGCGACCTGAATAAACCTCTCTTCCGTCCTCCTCCACCGGTTATGTTGGCGTGAGAGTGTGGGAATGCCCTGATCTATTCGATGGAGTTGTAGCTTTGTCTAATTTGGTGCATTAAGGTAGAGTTTAGTTGTTTGTTTCTTCGGCACTCGGGGCGCTGGTGGTGGCGCCGAACAATAAAGTCTTCTCTAGCAACGCCTAGCTGACGGTGGTTGTGGTGTCGATCCATCGAATACGGTTTCCTGGGTTCTCTCTTCGCAATGGCTTCATGTTACGATGCAATCTGTGGCGGTGTTTATGGATCGATGGTGTATTTTCCTGCGGTCTGTCTGTGAGGTTATAGGTTGCATGTTTTTGGCGCGCCAATGGTAGGTTCCTTTGTTATTTGGCCCTTTAGCCTCATCTTTGTCACATAGGTGCAGCTCTGGCTTTCTCATGGGCCTGTTACAAATAATAAGGTTTAGCTCTTTCGTCTGTGATGGCTTCTTCTCGCAAAAACTAACACGATCATGGATTTTCAGCTGCACACGGTGACACACCATTGACAAGTTTAGAAGAGCAAAGACAACCGGCCCTAGAGCCATCAAAGTAATTTCATAATTTTCCAGAGTATTTATTTTTCAGAGAGTATTTATACCATCGGTTTGGTTAAGAAATTCAAATTGCAAGTATAACCACGCTTATACAGTGTTGTATTCAAATCTGGGAGGCTTTTACATTGAAGAGGAATCAACGTCTCTGACAACATCTGACCAATCCAACCGATACGAAACGGAATGGAAATTTTGCGTGGTTTGGCTTCACATGGCGGGCCCCAACCGCATGCAGGATGACCTACGATGCTTCGAATGGAGTCAGACCAAACACAGGCGAAAGCAAAAAGCATCGTAGATGAACCTTGTTTTTTTAGAGTTAATACCACTATTAATACATAAACTTACAGTGGTGGGAACAAAATCATACAAGAATTTAAAAACCCCATAAAAGTAGTCCAACAACTTAGAATTCGGTTAAATCTGACGGCGCTTTTTGTTTATACAGTAGTGATGTTTTTTGTTTCACTCTTTATCTTTGGATCCTTATCTAATGACCCAGGATGGAATCCTGGACGCGAGGAGTAAAAATTCAGTTTTTTTTATTGAATTTGTTTCGTACATTTATGTATGAGAAAATTCGGGGGTCAAAATTCTTTCCAATTCGAAAGTCCCAAATGATCCAAAGGAACGAAAAGAGAGGGATCGAACCTTCGGTACCAAAAAAATTGTACAACGGATTAGCAATTCGCCGCTTTAGTCCACTCAACTTGTAGTGGTGGGAACAAAATCACACAAGAATTTAAAAACCCCATAAAAGTAGTCGAACAACTTAGAATTCTGTTAAATCTGACGGCGCACCGTTAATTGCGTGTTACTTCGAGCTGAGAGATTCGAACTTGGGACCTTGTGCCGAACACACAAGCGCGATAACCAGCCCTACCAACCATTTTCTATGTCCGCCTACAGGTAAACGGACCTATTAACTTTGGTGACGAAGATGAAAAAAGAAATCGACTGTAAAAATAGCTGGGTCAGGCCTTCCAACCCGATACCTCAGGTATGCTCTTCCACGGCATTACCAAGAGAACACGAATCTCTTCAGGGTACTTGGGTGGTGTGCTTGATTTTCTTTACTGAAACTGTTATACTCTTTCTGTTTTTAAATATAAATATTTTTAGAGCATATACATTTGGATTTGATAAATTCGACCCCTCAAACGCCCGCAGACGCGTCCAGACACGCCTTAAAAAATGCATTTCAAATCCGGATACCTCAAATTAGAAACCTCAAATCCATATTATTACATGCAACGTGAAACCTAATCTAAGCGCCTCAAATCCATATTATTACATGCAACGTGAAACCTAATCTAGGTGGAGGTCGCCCGGTTCCGTTTCCCGCTCGCCCGTATCCGCCGTGGCCATGTCTGGCGGCTGGTTGCGCTCCTCAGAGTGTTGGGCCGGTCGCCGACAAGGTAGAGTAGGGCATGGGACACGAGCCGGCTCACGGGACTCGAGGCGCCGCCATCTCCCATGCCCTACTCTTCCTCATCGGAGCCCGAAACCCGAACGATGCCAGTGGACGTCAGGTCGATGACGAATTTGTCCTGGGATGAGCCGCGGACGTCCACCACAACGCGGTTGCGGTGCCCCGACTGATGGGCCATACGGGGCGCCGGAGAATGCGACTCCGCCCCGCCGACGGCCACCGTCGCAAGGGTTGCCACCGTCTCCCGTGCCTGCTGCCTTGCACGGTGGGCACGCTGTGCCATGGACTCGTCAGACGAGGCCCATGGTGCATCACCATGCTCCGCGCGCCAACGGAGGGTTTGCGTGTCCACCAGGGCGTTCGGACGCCAGATGGACCACACAGCCTCCGGCGAGGCAGCTACGGCTGGCCTAGCGCCGGATCCATGCACCATTTGTGCGGACACAATGGATTCCCGATGGAAGGAGTCTGAGCGTTGCCTCGCACAGGCCTCCTCTCGAGAGCGGCGGAGCGCAAGCTCAACGGACATCTCCACCGTGGGGCCGCGTGGGATGAGCTCGGAGTCGACGGATCTGGAGGTGAAGAATTCGGATCCGTTGCCCGCCATGTCGGAGACGGACAGAAGGAGCCGGAGACAAGCTTGGGCATCTGGAGCATCTCGGCAAGCCGGAGACAAGCTTGAGATGCTCTTAGATATTTCAATATTTATCACATACGAGTGTATATAGACATATTTATATACAGATTTAGACTATTCATGGACATATGTAGACACCGTTTTGCTACATGAACATGATATTTGGAGTCTATTATTTTTCACAGCCCTTGTTTTTTGTGCTATATGTTGTTGTATGTTATTTTCACCTCTGTAGTTGTTTTTATCCGTTTCTTTGCCTCTCATTTTGGAATCTCTTTGTACTATGGGCGACACTACGCGTCGGTAGGCTGGTCTTTCTAAAAGATCCGCCACTTCCACAGTCCAGCGGCACGGATCTTTTCTTATCATTGCAACTAAGATATCATTGCAAAATCCTTCTTTGTAACAGACCATATATTGTAAAAACATTTGCAAACATAGTTTTTGTTACCTAGTTATTATTTTTTTATTCTAATTGTTTGCAATATGGGTGTTATTGCGGAACGACTTCTGCATCATAGATGATGTTGCAAGAATTTTTTTTCGTCTTAATTTTTTTGGAACATGGGTGTTACTGCGAAAGAACTTCTGCAACACAAACGACGTGGCAAAAAAATTGTTAAGGTGACAGTGGCACGCGTCACGCGCGGATTGAGTCAGGAGAATTGCTACCGCGGCTTTGGAACCGATCAAGACGAAATACTCCAGGGTCTGGCAACATTTAGCGTGTTGCAATCAGATGTTTTGCAACACCTATGTTGCATTAAGATGTACACTGCGGTCCGATGGGACTTTTATATGACGGTTGCACAAGTGGCGGAACACTACACGTGATCGGCCTGCTGATTCCAATCATTTCCCTTGTACTGTTTATTTGAATGAAAGAAATACGTAGCAGAGTCCTGATGTTTCCCTCAACAAATGTATGTTTATTTTAGTAATTAATACTAGTATTGAAGTAATGCTTGTTGTCACGCGCGGAAAAAGCAGGAAAAGCAAAGCATAGGTCTCGGGTTCGAAGCCCCCCTCAGCTCTAAATTTTCTACTCCCTCTGTTCACTTTTGTAAGTCGTTTCAGACAACTCAAAATAGGCTGTTTTGCACATTGTCTGAAATGTCTTCAAGGTCTTACAAAAGTGAACAGAGGGAGTATTTCTTTCTTCATCTCTGTAATAGTAGTTGATAGAATATTTCCTACCTCATCAACGTACATGCAGTCTTTAGGTCTGCTGGTTATCATGCGCGTGCCCCTTGCACTATCTCTCAGGTTCGAGTCTTCCCGTACCAGATTTTTATTTCCCTGTATCTCTTTCTCGGCCCCACCGACAAGCAGGTCCCCCGCAAACAGAGAGAGAGAGAGCTGCAGTTAACAGGCAGTTAAACGGTGTGCCGTCAGATTTAACAGAAATGTGGCAAAATGTTCTGTTAAGCAAGTTGAAGACTACTTTTATGGGTTTTTTTTTAAGTTTTTGTATGATTTTGTTCCCACCACTACAAGTTTATATACTAATAGTGGTATTAACTCTTTTTTTAGATGCACCTCGGTTGTTTTCCTTTCCATGTTGTCTTTCTTTCACCGAACCAGTAGTCTCCAGGAGGCATTCTGTTCTCTCTCTCTCT